>NC_079515.1:18598183-18619133 GCF_000801105.2 Raphanus sativus
CTTCTCCTTTCTTAACCTAATTCCTCTAGCCCCCCCCCCCCCCCCCCCCACCCCACCCCATGTCCACACAAACACGTTTCTCTCTCCTCTCTCTCACACACACTCAAGTGTCATTTTCTCACATATACTTCACACAAAAGAAACAACCGTTCACTACATACTACCTTGTCATTGATTTTCTCTCTCTATATCTCAAAAATCTTTGCAAAATCAACTTAGCCTCAAAACACTAGAAACGACATTCTCAACAAAACCCAGAACTCTCCTCCTCTTTTTCCCCTCTCTATCAACAATAAAATTAAAAAGGATTTATAGTTTTTTTCCTTCTTTGTCCTAAATCAAGAAAACAAGAACCAGGGTTCATATCTCTAGGAACGACTGAAGAATCTCTTCAAGAAGAAGAAGAAGTAGAAGTTAAGGCCCTCTTCCATGGAGCTTTTTCCTGCTCAACCCGATTTATCCTTACAAATTAGTCCTCCAAACAGCAAACCATCATCGACGTGGCAGAAAAGAAGATCAACAACAGATCAAGGAGAACATGGGGAACTCGATTTAGGGTTTTGGAGAAGAGCTCTTGATTCAAGAACATCTCTCGTCTCTAATCCCAGCTCAAGAACAACCAGTAACAATCATCATCCACTCGGAGACCTCTCGCTCTCTAACAACTCTCATCAACATCAACATCAGCATCAACACCAACACCAAAAACAACAACAACAGCAACAGCAACATCAGCATCCACACCTTCTCCCTAATTGCAACGGCTCTAATATTTTGACCTCTTTCCAGTTTCAGACACAACAACAACAACAAGGGTTTCTTGCTCATGACCTCAATACTCACTTACGGCCAATAAGAGGAATCCCTCTATACCAAAACCCTCAACCACATCATCACAACCGGCCACCGCCGCCGTATTTCCCTTTTGATCCGTCGTCTCTAATTCCCTCTTCTTTATTGACTCCCACGGCAATCAACAATAGCTTTGGTACTAGTAGCGTTAGTAACTCCGGTTTAATTACAAACCCTAATTACCATAATCATCAACATCATCGGCAGACTCTGAACAGAGACAGATTCATGCCGAGATTCCCAGCTAAACGAAGCATGAGAGCTCCACGGATGCGATGGACAACTACTCTCCATGCCCGTTTCGTTCACGCCGTTGAGTTGCTTGGTGGCCATGAAAGTATGTTCCTTTCGTCCCTTTTACTTTCTTTTTTTTATAAACTCAGTCTCTTTTAATTTCTCATTTCTTAATAACCTTTTATTTATTGTTTAATGGGTTCTTAATTATTTACATGAATCAATTGTTTATTAGGAGCAACACCTAAATCAGTTCTTGAGCTTATGGATGTCAAAGATCTCACTTTGGCACATGTTAAGTCCCATTTACAGGTAAAATTTCTTCCATTAATAAAATAGTTTCTCTGATGATCTTAAATGTATATTTCTATACATATAAATATACTAAGTAGTGGGAGTAAAATAAACTATAGGTATATATAGTAATTAGTTAATACTAATAACTTCTCCGGTATCGATGTATTTGACTCGATGACTTCCTTAAATCGGAGTTTCACTCGAGTCAGAACAGATCGAATCTTGTTTGCTTCTGATCCTTCCTTTTTATTCTTATCTTAATTAAATCCTATTTTGCTCACCAATAATGCAACGGTTGGATGAGTTAAAGACAAAAGAAAAATGTCAATAAACATTCCATACATGTAAAAAAGTCTATTTTTTGTTCTCTGCTAGATCTGATGGTCCTTATAGACTAGGATAATACTTTTGCAAGTTTAAAATTTTATCTTTCTATACAAAAAAGTTTAAAATTTATTTTGTCTTGAAAGAATAAAAATTGTCTTGTTACCAGTAAACAAAAATTACTCAATATTACAATTACTGAGAACATCTCCAATGTGAAACTCAATTTTTTTCTTTTAAAATAGGGTAAAACTGAATATTGAATAAAATTGTTCTAATCCTACTTCATTCTTCACTTCATTAAGAAGTTATGAAAAACAAAAACAAAAACAAAAAGAGATTACTTCATTTATAGAATAAACTTCAAAATGGATTAAAATATAGAGTTCGGTTGGAGTATATATTGGTTACTCTATATTTATTTTTATTTTATTTTAAAAGAAAAAATGGAGTTGGGTCGAAGGTGTAATCGTGATGATTAAATTAAAAAAAAAACTCATCAAGAAAATCAAGAAGAACATTAGTACTTTGGTTTCTTATCATCCATTCTTTTATTGGGTGTACACCAAAATTCATACTTTGTTTTCTACGTATTATATGGTTTTTATATTTTGTTATCATTGCTCGAAACAAGTATTAGTATTTGGTTATATATGTATGCCCACGAGTCGGAACACAAAATCTTAGGACAGTCTAATTAGGGACAATTATCCAATTAAATTTAACTTTTCTAGGTAAGAAAATTCTAGTTCTGATAAAAAAATAGGAAACTCAGAAAGGGCGAGGGTACAAGAAACACCATCATTTCTCAATGATGAAAGGGTTTTGGTCTTACATAGAGAGAGAGAGAGAGAGAGTATATTAACTTAACCATGGTTTCGCTTCTCTATATGTGTAATGGGCTTTGTTTAACCATGGTTCGACACATAAATTCATGCATGGGGACATGAAAATCGCAAACTTCATTAATAATGTCATTTAATGCTTCTGTGTTGTACAGCTCTAGATTATTTTTCTCTTTTCTTAACTTCTTTTTTTCTTTTCTTAACTTCCATATGTATATATGTTTTTATACTTTGAAAATTTGTTTGTACTATTCAACTGTGTTGGACACACAACAGTACATTGGTCTCCATTCTTTGGTCTCTTCTTCCATTAACATATAATTCGATACATGCATCTATATATACGAAGATTCAGACGAGATTTTTTTAGACTTCGATTTTTTAATTGATCAAAATTATCATGAATTACGTACATGCGTTTTTAATTTTTATCTTTGATGTATTTATTTTGTAATATCAGATGTACAGAACAGTGAAGACAACCGATAAAGCAGCTTCGTCAGGTTAGTGTTTGAGAAATAATTCAAGATTATTTTGGAGGGTATTAGCGTTGAGGTTGCTCTAATGATGGGCTTTAGAGAATTCAATAATTAATTAAAATGTGGTTCTGATAGAAACAAACCCTAATTTATATTTTTTAATGTGATTCAGGACAATCTGATGTCTATGAAAATGGATCTTCAGGAGATAATAACTCAGACGATTGGATGTTCGATATGAATAGAAAATCTAGAGATAGCGATGAACTGATGAATCCCCTAGAGAAATCAAACGGTCTATGGACCAATTCTTCCGGGTATGTACGTACATATACGGTATAGATTCTATATATACACCATGTCTCGATGTATATTAATTCCATTGTTCACATAAAATATGTAGATTCTCGCTTAAGCATGCGCAAGCCCTTATATAATATATATATTCTGTAAACACGATGCAGTAAGAGGCTAAGAGCATGATTAACCCTGATCTATTAGGAGAGGTTTTTAACTCATGATTTGACATTTTTTTTTGTTATGTTTTTTACATTTTTCGGCTAACAGACGTCTCTTATATCTTATATATTAAAACAGAAGTCATGACTTCTTTTATGTGTGATTTTTTCAATTTGGACCATCCTTTAATTTTTATCAAATGTATTTATTAAGACTAATAATATATAGAATTTTTAAACTACTTTAATCATAATTTCAATATCTTTTCTTTTTAAATAAAAATTGTTTTAGAAAATCTGACAAATCTTTCTAAAAGATTTTAACAAGATCTTAATTTTCAAACATTATATGTAAATATTTTCACTAATTTCAAAATTAGTTTTAAAATATTATTATACATTACTATATTTTATAAAATTGAAAATATAAAATTTATCCTATTTTATCTATTGTATAATCATAATTAATCATTGTAAGAGAAATTATTATATTGAGCTAAATGTGATAAATTATATTAAATTGTTCAATTTTAATATTTTATTTTCTTGAGTATTTATGTTCAAAATATAATACATTGGTAAAACATATTAACATTAGCAAACTATATAGTACATGTATAAAAATTAACATGTATTTCATTAAATCTATAATATGATATTTAAATCATGATATCTTTTCATTTCCATATAGATATTTATTTTAAAAAATTTGTTGAAAAATATTTCTTAACAATATCATGATTTTCAAAAAGTTTGTGTAAATATTTCAACTAATTTCGTTATTAGCAATGACATATTATACATTTAGATAAAAAAAAAAAAATTTTATCTTATTTTGTCTAATTTATAATAATAATTTATGTTAAAATAAAAATTATTATATTGAAAAAAATATGATAAATTTATATTAAGTTGATAAATTTATAAATTTTATTTTCATAAATATGAGTATGTATGCTAAAAATATAATACGATGACATAACGACTTAACATTCGCAAACTATATAATACATGTATAAAAACTTAACATATCTTATACTTTTGTATATATAATAATATATTATTTAAAATGAATAAACGTAAAAAATATTGCTAGTAATAAATTTAGTTTTGTAGGTCAGCAGGTCAAAATGAGCAGAAAAGTAATACAAAATAATTTTGAATATATTGTTTAATGCATATATTAGTTTGTTCTATAAATAAATGTAAATACAATAAGATAAGTATATAATAAGAAGCGACAAACACATGTGACAATTTTAAACAATTGATTAATTATATCATGTAAACCATAAAATTATTGTATTTGAAATAGTTATATTAACATTTAAATATATGATTAATGTTAAAAATGTATACTACTAAAATATAAAATAAATATATATTTATATGAAACTGAAAATAAACATATGCACAGTTGTGCGGATCAAAATCTAGTCTCTTAGAGCATCATTATTGCTAAGTTCTTAACATTGGTCCTTAATATATATATATATATATATATATATATATATATATATATATATATATATATATATATATATGTATATACTATATATGCGTATATAATTATTTGATAAGGATTTTACGGAAACCAAAATCGAAAGTTCCTTAACTAAGAAATTTTCAGTTTCGGTTTCCGTAAAGTTCTTACCAAACAATTATATACGCATATATAATATATACATATACATATAGGTATATTAAGAACCAATGTTAAGACCTAACAATAATCATGCTCTTATTTAAGAGATGGTTCTTACCTTTTCTTAGTTAAAATCTAAAAAAGCTAAGAACCGTCTCTTAGCCTAATCTAAGAACCTAAGTTAAGAAACTAGAGTTAATCATGGTCTAAGATTATCTCAATGATAAGTTTTACTTTTGGAGTTCTAAAAATACATATATGTATATATAAATAAAAGTATTTGATTATGGGTATTTTAAAATTACGGAAAACCAACTGAAAGTTTCTGATTTTAGTGTTGAAGTTCGGGTTATGGTTCTGCTTTGTATTTCTGGTTTCTCTTACTCAGCCACAGATGGACCGAGTTGATATAAATACACATGATTGGTTAATCATCATTTGTTGTCCTCTACCTCTCCCTCTCAATTGTTTATTTTTGAAACACAGTTAAAGATAGTTAGCAATACAAATTATTAGCAATAGATTTAAGCCATCCTATGTATTTATATACACTTACTAGAATACACACACACACATATATAACACTCACCAAAACATACACACACGCACACATGTATATATAGATACTACACATGGCCGTATATTTGATTAAAATCAATAGTCTTTTTTTTTGTTCAAAAATCAATAGTCTTTTATTTGACTTTATGGGACTACTTAGCAAAATGATACTATTATATTATTACCAAAAGAAAAACGATTTGTTTTCTTTCGTCCTGTATTTTTAATTCTTATCTTCCTTTTCACTTTTCTTCCTCTTTTTGTTTAATTTTTGATTATTTTATTTACATCCTTAAAGCGAATATAATATCGATCTCTTATACTACTAAGCTTTTGTTGGCTTTTGCAGAGAGGCACGTTTGCATGGGAAGGTGATCGATAATGTTGCAGAACTTATGCTACCTTCTGAGGTACGATACTTCTCTTTCTGCAAATATAACTATGTATACACGAATATGTGGTGTGTATAAATTGTACTAGTATCAGTTGTCGATTTCTTTTCATTGCTAAGTCACCCGAAACCCTCAAAAGGGGTGCCACAAAAAGGGCTTTCATTAAAGCTTGCTTTAGGAATTTACAAAAGAAAAGGATATTTTCGTTATACATTTATGGGAAAAATAAAGAAACCGAACCCCATTGACATTGAACATGATGAGTTTTTTTTTTTTTTTGACCTTTGACACGCACATATTGTGACTTGTGAAAGCTTAAGCCTCGAGCTGCGGTTATCTAGGTTTTGCTTGTAAGCCAACATGGGGAAAAAAGAAAAACAATGTCAGCAACCATTGAACAATTGGAATATATATGGGGGTTATTGATTGGGATGGTCGAACAAAATAAAGAAAAGATTGGGGTGTATAAAGTGACTTTAGTTTTAATTTTTATCTACAGTTTTTAAAATAATCAATCATGCTTAATATTTAATATTGGTTTTTAAAACTATAGCCAAATTAAAAAAATGTAAAAGT
This sequence comes from Raphanus sativus, assembly GCF_000801105.2. Lineage (NCBI taxonomy): Eukaryota > Viridiplantae > Streptophyta > Magnoliopsida > Brassicales > Brassicaceae > Raphanus > Raphanus sativus. Next base: position 18,604,844 of record NC_079515.1, read on the forward strand.
TTTTTTTTCTAAATTTTTTTTTTTGATGTAAACAAAATATTTTTTTTTTTTTTGAAAAAGAACAAAATATTGATGTAACAATAAATTTAAAACTAAATCTTTTATAGCTAAATTAAAAAATTCCACATACTAAATCTTACATTATATTTTCTACGGTTAAGATCCAACCAATCACCTCATATATACATATATATATATATATATATATATATATTTGTGTCAGTGTTAAACACTGCACGGACAATAAGTAGGCTTAGCGTAGTTCTTTGCACTAATGTCGTAATTATGTATAATACAATAACTAGAACCTTCAATTTGTACATTATAATCTGCCTTTAAAAAATATTAACCTTATACACTGTACATATTGAAATTCCCTTCACTTAATTTGCATAAGGTTCTGCACTTCTTATATTTAAAAATATAAACAAACCGTTGGGATAATTTTTACTATGGTGGCATACGTTGCTTGAGCTTCACATATATTTACTTACCTTTCTCGCTTTGTTAATAGTTAATTTAGTTAAGCTTATGTACGTGATCATCTGCCTTCAAATATTTATCATACCTAGTTACATATATACAATGAAAACAATTATTTACATTATATAGAAAATTTTGCTAATAGTTTTTGTCGTGGTTATATAACAGAAGGAAATAGATGGAAAGTGTTCAAGTTATGAGAGGATACCATCAGAGGAGATGAGCTTGTCAAGTATCTCTGGAACAAGCCCTGTCAAGCCTAATCTTGAATTTACTTTGGGTCGATCTCACTAAGTTATTGTGATAGCTAGCTAGTAATTAATTGGTAGTAATTAGCTTCTCTTTTTGCGAATGACTAGTCTCGATATTCATATCAATTGAATGTTTATGTTTTAAGCTTGAATCTCAATGTCTCTCCGAAGGTTGAAAAAACATTGTTCTTCTTTTTTCCATTGACACGAGCTAGTGAAAGATGAGAAATTCTTAGGTTCACCAACCAATAAGATTTTGTTATTTCATATTCAATATCTTTTAAAAAATGAAACAAAATATTATCAAATTATATTATATTTTTTTAGTTTAAAAAATAAAAGTAGTAGTTGCAAACAAAAACACTTTAAAAAATATTTCTAATACCGTCAGCAAAACACTAAATCTTAAACCCTACCAAGGGTTCATGATTTATCTAAAGATTTAGGGTATATTTAAGAGTTTAGAGTTTAGTATTTAGAATTTAGTGTTTTGCTGACTGTGTTAAAATTATATTTTTTTTTAAATCCAAAATATTAGGATTTATCAAAGGGTTTAGAGTTTACCAAGAGTTTAGGATCTACCAAGGGTTAACGGTTTAGGATTCAGGCTTTAGTATTTTGCTGATGGTATTTTTAAAAAAAATTCCTTTTTTGCATCTATTATTATCATTTATTTATTTTTTCAAAAACATAATATAATTTAACATTATCTTGCTTTTTTAAAGATACTGAATATGAAAAAACAAAATTTTATTGGTTGATGAATCTATATGTTCACTTTAGAAGGTGAACCCAAGAATTATTCGTGAAAGATTTAAGTACCAGATGCACAAAATAAATGTTAAGTTTCTTTTTCACCTTTTATATTCGATGTTAACGGGATTGAAGTTAAAATATATCATAGTAAATTATTATAATAGAGAAAAAGGAAAGACATAAAAAAGAAAAAAGGAAAAAAAGGAAAAGGTTTTAACGAAAGACAAAAGAGGACATGCAGGAAAATAAAAGCAAATAAATAAAGATACTGAGTAAAGCTGATAAAAATAGAAAACCTACATGGTTTTTTAAGTTTTTTTTTTTGATAATCGAGTGTCCTGACCCCATCGAAGTGGTTCAGACTAGAGATTGAAGCAAGTATGGACAAGGCGTCACCATGTGGCTCATCGTGAACGGTCTTCGGTCTCAGGAGGACCGCATGTAAATTTCTCAATGGCCGGGTTTCGAGGTTTTTTAAGTTTTCAACTCAATTTAAATTTTATCTTATTTAGAAAAATTGGATGTGGTTATGGTGAGTATCTGATTAATGATTACCTTTACGATTGCCTTTGAGATTTCGAAGTGGGTATAAAGGAGTATATATGAACTGTGTCACCATAAGCTTTTCGAAAAGATATATAACTTATACAATAAAGCAAGAATATCTCTTTATTCTCATAAAAGAAAAACAATATCTCGTGTGTTTTTAGGTCCAAAAAAGTAAAAGACAAAAGAGAGAGAAAAAAAAACAGTAATTTTTATGATTCCCACCAAAAAGAATATTTAGTTTGAAGTTTCCTTACTCGTCAATACTCGAGCACAGATGATTCTGTTAAAGAGTAAAATTTGCTATCCACCCGATGGTCAATAATATGACCAATTGTTGTACATAGTTAAGCATATCAAGTTAATTGTTGATTTTCTGTGGACTTGAATTGACGGTATATTTATGACATTTGGTTTTAGAAGATAACGTTCAAAAAACATAATCTGACTAAATGTTTGATGTGTAAACACTAAAATTGAAATTTGTATAATGTTACTGACGAAAAAGATCTATAAGTTCGCATTATCCATGTGTAAACACTAAAATTGAAATTTGTATAATGTTACTGACGAAAAAGATCTATAAGTTCGCATTATAAAAAGGGATAAATCGTTTTTCAACAGATATAACAAATTTTTTCTTTTATATATAGTTTTCCTTTGTGCCGACACAAAAAAGGTTCTCCGTTGTTAGTGTGAAAGTTGCATATTTACTGTATAACCACTACGTCCGTAATAGTACTCTCTACTTCTGGAAAAGAAGATATCAAAAGTATTTACGCATATCAAGAATATAATGTATATCTGTAAATAAATTTATGATTTACTTTACAATACATTTTCTAATAACTAACAGTCAAGAATATTTAATTCATTCAAATTTTCTCAGCTAATGTTTTCAAAGTATACAACTTATTAATATTACTTATTAAAAATACATTAAAATTTTAAGAAACCTATCATTGTTGGACATCAATATATCAATATAAAGGTATGTATATTATATAATCTTAAAATATCTGTGACATCAATATAAATATTTTAAATAAATAACAAAAAAAAAATATTTTAAATAAAATGAGAGATGAAATCTAGAAATATAAGAGTAAGTATATATATGTTCGGTTATCTTCGGATATCCATTTGGGTTCGAATATTATCCGTTCAGATTCGGATATCTAATTTCTATTAAATCAATATCCGTTCGGATATTTTGCTATTTCGATTCGGATTTTAGTTCGGGTTTTTTGAATCGGGTTCGGGTGCGACTTCAGATATCAGATAAAATAACCACCCATGACTGACAGCATATATATACCAACTATACTAGAACTAAATCAATAAGTCGCAGTTTTCCAATTTTTGTTTTGAGTTGAAGCATTTAATCATCTATTTTTGAGTTTTTACGACACAGAATTTGACTCTTTTTCAGGTTGGACGAAACTTGAGCAAGCTCAAGCAACCCTCGACTCTGACTCCATGTAAGAGTTTAGTTAAAATGTATGTTCATCAGGTTTCTGATAAAATATAACATCGCAATGATATGTATATTAATTTCATTTTGTGAATCAAAATAGACCTCAACCATTGTCAGATTATCCATGAGCTCTTCACAAATACCCTTTAGCTACATAGCTTCATTTACTGCTGTTTTAAGAGCCAATTATGCCACTGCAAAATTATCACCCATGGGTTGGACCAAGTAATTAAGTTCCAACTGGCTTAGTCTATCACACCCAAAAATTTCTAGGTTCAAAGATTTCTCTTGTGGTTTAGTTAAATCATGGAAATTTCAATACCTAGATTCTTTGATGCTAGTTTTTTTTTGTTTTGTAACTGAATGATGCTATATTAATGAATCAAAATACCGAGTAGCTACAACATTAGGTAAAACATAAGGCATATAGGTATGAAAATAAAATACATTTCCATTCGAGATTGCGTGTTATGAAAATAAGTTGGCCAAATATTATCATCTTTTTTTGCTAAACTTTAAAACTTTTATTTCGAATTTGATGTTTAAATTTTCCCAAACCTTATGACAAAAACCAGTTAATTAGTTATGTTATATGAAATCAGAAGCGAGTGCGATCCAAATTTTTTTAAAAAAAATAATAGAAAATGGATCACATACATACATATGTGTGTGTGTATATATATATATATATACTAGTATTAAATATAAATATATTAATTTTCCGATGGTATAACTAAAAGCTATATGATAAATCAAAAATCAACTATTTTATTCATTCTTTTAACTATATTTAATAAACTGCATCAAATTATTTTAAGAAAAAACTAAAGAATTAAGCTCTAAGAATAATATAGTGCACTTGATGACAAAATATTAATATAGTCTATTTAAGTTTATCTAAACAAGATTTTACACATTAATTGATATTAGTTTTTATATTATTTGTTCATATATATGATTATGTTAATAAATGTGTGCCAATAAATTAGGTAAGACTTGTTCATATATAACCAAAAAATAGATTGAAAAGCTTTTCTAAATTCATTTTGGCCGTGATTTATATATAGAGCTGATATCAGAACATTTTGCTGAAGTCCTATTAAATTAAAATATAAGATGTAAAATGTTTTAAGAAATTTTGATGCAATATATAAGATGTTCTCATATTTCTACATAAATCTTAATTTTATCAAAATTGTGTAACTGTTTATATTTTATAATCTATTTTGTAATTGATTGAATAGCTTTTAATTTATAGATTTAATGATATTTTAATGCAAAAATAACTTTCTTAATATGTTTATTTTACATATAAAAACTTATATTTACGAACGAAAAGAGTATACTTTGGACAAATATAAAGACCGGCTGGACATTCGGTTTGGACTCCTCCAACGGAAGGCATATTTGACGCGAGTGGGGAGATACCTACATACTGGCTTAGACACCCTTTTTCAGTAAAGTTGCAATTATTCGGATCATGGTTCGTCGGTGTTCATCGGAGCAGGTAACTTGAATTATCGTTCAAAATAAGTGTCGTTTTAGAATTTCAATAAAAAATTATTAATTCTATATATTATATGATTTTTATATTATCAAGACTATTTTTATTTTAAAATATACAAAATTAAATATTTATTTAATCTTTATGCAAAATTTAAAGAAAATCAAAATAAATAGAAGGAATAACTAATTTAATTTGTAAAAGATTAATATCGTAATGTAGGATACATCCAATGATTATGTATATATTGTTTTCTTCATTGAATGGGTAGTCGCATTTGACAACTGAAACACCTTGTGTTACTGTCATGTCACATGCAGAGTGAAACGTCCGAAACAGTTTTTCTATTTTCTAATAATAACTGCTTTTACAGAAAAAAGACACATACTAACTTCGAATTATTAAAACAAAAAAAGTGCAATGTAAGTTATACTTATACCTCTCTCGTCAAATTTTAGTCTTTTAAAGCATTTCCAATATAAAATTCAATTTTTTCTTCTAAAATGGAATAAGATAGAAAATAGAGTAAAATTACTCCAATTCAACTTCATATTTCACTTTATAATGAATGAACAAACAAACAGAAAATAAATTACTATATTAATGGAGTAAATTCTATTATGGAGTAAGATATGCAGTTTAGTTGAAATATTTCTTACTTCATATTACACTTCCACTACAAGAAAACATGCCTTGAACGACTACAGAATTAGTAGTAAATTGGTCGTTAATGGTGATTTACGACCAAGTTACGACCAATTGCGATTGGTCGTTAATCACTGGTCGTGATCACCAATTGGTCGTACATTGGTCGTAAATGTACGACTAAAAGGATTAGTCGTAAATGAGTCGTAAATGTACGACTAGGAGGATTGGTCGTAAAGCAGTCGTACATTTACGACTACCCTTTTGGTCGTAAAACAGATGTAAACTAGTGGTCGTAAATGAGTCGGAAGCAGTAGTCGTATATTAGATGTAACGTATTGGTCGTAAATGAGTCGGAAATTATAGTCGTATATTAGATGTAAAGTAGTCGCAAATTTACGACTAAAGTACATCGATGTTGATGTAAATTGGTCGTAATTTAACGACTACCTTGCATCTCTGATAGATGTACCTTAGTCGTTACTTTAAGACCAATTTACAACGCCGAATATTAATTACGAAATTCTTTAAATAAAATAAATATATTAAATAATTAAAATTCATAAAATTAAAAAAAAAAATACGAATTTGATAAATTTCATAAAATATAATATATAACATTCATAAAATTAAAATATTCAAAATACTAAATAATTAAAACCGAGAAAAACTAAACATTAAGGTTTATTTCATCGAAGATTTCAGCAGTCCTCTCATCCGCTTCCCGTTCCAAATTTGCCTGCTGTTCCGGAGTAGGGTCGGGACCGGCAAAACTCGAACGCATGCTCTGCCACGCTGACGCAACCGTCGGGTCGACGTGTGGGGTTGAACCTAACAGCATATCGAAGATGTTAGCCATAGCCTTAAATTTGTCGTTGTGGTCGGCTATGGTTCGGTTCGCAGTTTCCAAGTCCCTCCGGAACATGGAATCTGCTTCCCGTCTAGCAGCGTGTTCAACTCTCGCCCTCGGAACATCGTTCACACTCCCGATTCCTGGTATACGTCCCCTTTTCTTCGGAGCGATCTTCAATTTATAAATAGATATTAATTAGTACATATGTAAAAAATATGTAAACATAAATTAAAAATATCGAATATCGAATATTTTACCTGCTCAAAAATTTTGTCTTGTTCGATAGGAGAAAGCTCGACCGGTGCACCATCCGGATTTTCTTGCGTCAGCTGAGTCTGGACCTCTTGAATCCGAGCATCTACATCGTTGCAGAGCTGCTCTGCTCGAGGATGAGAGAAAGTTCCATCGGCATGCTGGTGGGTCAACTTGTAAAGTCGGGCCAGAGTCGGTGGTGCTCCTTCTGCGGCAGCCTATGTTAAAAAAAATGAATTAAACTAACATCTAATAAATACTTAATTAACATATATGTCATAAAAAATAAGAAATATCAAAAACTTACAATTTCCAGGGTCCTTTGGGCGTATGGAATCTGTCCGGAAGTATGAGGTATTGGCAGATTACCCTCAGCATCTCGGGTCATCCGGGCCGCAGAGCAAGTGAGAGACCTTTGGACTCACTCAGGCAAATTCCAATAAGCCTTCAAGTTAGTCCAAACGTCCTCGCTGAGGTAGCTTTGTTTGGAGTCATCCCCGTAATGAGTCCACTTTTCCTTCCAGTCGCCAACAATGTTCTTGAGGCGAGCCCCCGCCTTTTTGTAGAACTCTACCTTGACCGTCTCATTGATCCCAAGAGGCCAATTCCATTTTTGCTACAAAAAATCATGAAAATATATTAATTAACCAAATTATTGTTATTTAAATCTAAAATAAAAATAATTAAATTTAAAACTTACCGCGAAGACCTTGAACCAAGTAATGCGAACATGGTCCGGTGTAAGAGTCCAGTTCGGATGCGCGTGCCGGAAGTTTGATCTGATGAGATTCCCAACGCTCTTTCCCACCTTATTGGTCGCTTTAAACCAACAAAATTTGAAATAATATATATAATTAATTGTTATATATAAATTTAAAATTTAATCTAATTAATTTAAAAATAATTACCAAGTCGTGCCGGGTCGTAGATCTGGATCAAGGATTGGTAAACCTTCTCGTCCCGGCATCTGGAGAATGTCTTCCACAGAATATCTTGCATATGGTGCATTCGATGGAACCAACAAATCTGGATGAAGACCGGGAGCTATAGGAACCTGCTCTGGAATCTGGTATGCACCAGCCTGTGGGGCTGGGTGTGGAGCAGGTTGTGGAGCAGGCTGTGGAGCAGGCTGTGGAGCAGGCTGTGGAGGCTGCTGTTGAGACTGTTGTGGAGGCTGCTGCGGCTGCTGATCACGCTCAGGCTCCTCATACGGAAAGTACGAGGCATCATACTGCGGATAGTATGGAGGTACGACTGCAGCAGGATCGTACGCCTGCGGACGCACATAAGGCACGCTGGGAATTTGGCTCTCGGGGACATAGTCTGAAGAGTGGGAAGTAGAAGCTGATGGATCCGACGTCTGACCGAGAAAAGTATTCCCGTATGAGGTCCCTCCGCCACGGTTTCTAAGTCTCTTTCTACCGCCAGCCATAACAATATCGTCAATCTGAAAAAAATAGATGGTTATAAACAATTCAAATAATTAATTAAAAATAATCTAAAACAAATAATCTAATTTCATCATAAACTAATTACATCCTAAACTAATTCCAAACCTAAACTAATTCCAAACCTAATATAATCACCTAACTAACCACCTAAAACTAAAAAAAAAAAATTACCTAGAGAGAAGTCGATTGGTTGTAAGGGAGAGGGAAGTGAGATGTGAGTGTGCAACCAAATAGCGAGGCTTTGGTTATATAAAGGATTTTAGGGCTGGTCGTAAATGGGTCGTACATGTACGACCAAATAGAGACGATTGGTCGTACAGTGGTCGTACATGTACGACCCATTTACGACTAATCGAAGTTTGGTCGTAATGTGGTTGTCAATTTACGAAAAATGAGGGACTAGTGGTCGTAATGTGGTTGTAAATTTACGACCAATGAGGGACTAGGCCATTTACGACCATTTAGTGACTCACAAGACATTACGACCAATGAGGACTAGTAGTCGTAAAGTGGTTGTCAATTTACGACTATTTAGTGACTAACATGACAATACAAAAAATTTGAAGAGGTTTATCAAATTTTGATAAACCTCTTCAAACATTTTTTATCTATTACATTTTAAATTTTAATAAAAGAAAAAGAAGAAAGATACTAGAATCCCAAGTCGAAATAGAAAAGACGAAATTAAAAACGAATTCTGTTTCGACTTATGATTCTAGATCTTTCATCTTTTTTTTTTTTAAAGATTTCTAAATTTGTTTTTGTGATTTGAGAAGATAACTAGTGGGTATATATAGGAAATTTTTAAAAATAATTAACAACCAATTTACGACCTATAGTGGCATTAGTCGTAAACTAGTCATTAATTAACAACCAGTTTACGACTAATGCCATTGTTGGTCGTAAATTGGTTGTTCATTAATGACTAATTTACTAGTCATTTATGAACAACCAATTTACGACTAATGCAACTGTTGGTCGTAAATTGGTTGTTCATTAATGACTAATTTACGACCAAAATTGCATACCCTAAACTCGAAACCCCAAACCCCAAACCTCTTATCCCATATTTCATCTATAATTAAGCAAACAAAATGAGAAGTTATATATTATTAAGTACTGATAAACAACCGTATTTACAAGAAGATGTCGTGAATCAAGTAGAAGTACCCGAACAAGCGGAAGATGTTATCTTACTTATGTGAATTTGAAGAAAATGATGTTTCTGATGACGAGAGATCATGTTTCATTTTGTTCGGACATTTGTGTTTTACTATAATGATATTTGAGATATAAGGTTTGCGGTTTGGGGTTTGGGGTTTCGAGTTTAGGGTATAATGTAATATTGATCGTAAAGTGGTTGTGAATAAACAACCAATATACGACCAATGGCATCATTGGTCGTAAATTAGTTGTTAATAAACGACCACTTTACGACCAATGGTGCCATTGGTCGTATATTAGTTGTTTATACACAACCACTTTACGACCAATATTACATTATACCCTAAACTCGAAACCCCAAACCCCAAACCTCAAACCTCCTATCCCAAATATCATTATAGTAAAACACAAATGTTCGAACAAAATGAAACATGATCCCTCGTCATCAGAAACATCATTTTCTTCAAATTCACATAAGTAAGATAACATCTTCCGCTTATTCGGGTACTTCTACTTGATTCACGGCATCTTCTTGTAAATGCGGTTGTTCATCAGTACTTAATAATATATAACTTCTCATTTTTTTTGCTTAATTATAGATGAAATTTGGGATAGGAGGTTTGGGGTTTGGGGTTTCGAGTTTAGGGTATAATGTAATATTTGTCGTAAAGTGGTTGTGAATAAACAACCAATATACGACCAATGGCACCATTGGTCGTAAAGTGGTCGTTTATTAACAACCACTTTACGACCAATGATGCCATTGGTCGTATATTGGTTGTTTATTCACAACCACTTTACGACCAATATTACATTATACCCTAAACTCGAAACCCTAACCCCAAACCCCTAACCCCAAATTCATATCCCAAATATCATAAGTTTTATACACTTTCATACCCAAAATACAATGTTTTATTTTTGAAACAAAATTTCTATAATTGAGCACAAACATTATGATAAGTTATATATTATTTTGAAAATGCAATACCAAAAGTTTAATTATAGTAAAACACAAATGTTCGAACATGATGAAACATTATCACTCGTCATCAGAAACATCATCCACTTCATCATTTTCTTCAAATTCATCTTCGTTGGCTTCGTCCATTGTATCTTCTGGAAGTTCTTCATATCCCGGATTATGCGGATCAATGAGTAAGATAACATCTTCCGCTTGTTCGGGTACTTCTACTTCATTCACGGCATCTTCTTGTAAAGGCGGTTGTTCATCAGTACTCAATACTCGGCCCCGAGGTGTAACTTTCATAGCGGCTAACCAAGATATTCCAGATTGTCTGATCCTCGGGTATGGAACAAAACAAACTTGGTCTGCTTGAGAAGCCAATATGTAAGGTTCAAATTTGTTGTACCTCCGTGTAGCATTTACATCAACAACACCAAACTTGCTATACCGAACACCTCTGTTGACTGTGGGGTCAAACCAGTCACATTTGAAAAGAACGCATTTAAGGTTTATTACGCCGGGAAACTCCACTTCGATGATCTCTTTTATGATTCCATAGAAATCTGTTTCACCTTTTACACAAACTCCATAATTCATTGTTGCTCGCCGACTTCCATATTCGTAAGTGTGAAAAGTGTATCCTCGTGTGAAATACATTGGTGCTGTGGTGACCTTACCGACCGGACCTTGTATCAATTTGTGAAACCACTGAGGATAAAATTGATCATCATACTGAACCTGGAACATCAACATATATACAACTTCACTGAATATATATATATATAACTTTGTTAATTATACATAGTGTGATATGTATACCTGCGTTTTTAACCATTTCACAAAGTGTTGGTCTTTCCTTTTGTTGAGATCATTGTTTGATATTCCTGGTATAGCCTCTTCGACTTGGGCAACAAAATCGCTGTTTTAAAACAAAATGATCATTAAAATGTATATATGTGTGATAAAATTTAGAAGCAAAATAATTTTAATTACCTTTCAAATAACTCAATCTCCTCGCAGTTAAGGAGTATATATGTATGGGCACTATGAGCGTCTTCTGAACTCGACCACCAAACTTCTTTCAGTTTTCCACCTAGCCGTCCAATCTGACAGAAAATGTCTGGAACATCTTCACCAAAATATGTCGGTATAACACCACCATCATCATATCTGCTCGTAGTCCTTTTCCGTGTCCGGACTTGTGACCCAAAGTAGTAGGACGTAAAGTGAGATGTTTCCTCATTCAAACTCCCAGCAACTATTGAACCTTCCACCCTTGCCAGATTTTTTGCTTTCCCTTTCAAATATTTCATAGCTCGCTCGTAAGGATACATCCATCCATTATGAACAGGTCCACGAAGTAGTGCCTCATACGGAAGATGGATAACCAGATGTTCCATGACGTCAAAAAAGGACGGAGGAAAAATTTTCTCCAAATTGCACATCAAGATCCGGATATTCTCATCAAGTTGTCTGATGACATCTACAGTTAAGGTGCGTGCACTGAGATCTCTGAAAAAAGCTCCGATGCCTACAAATAATTTACAATTATAAGTTTATTTCCAAAAGAAGAACTAATAACTTTAATAATTTGTTACCTGCAAGTGCTTCGTGAACATTTTTTGGAAGCAACTCCGCAAATGCAAATGGTAGAAGTCGTTGCATAAAAACATGACAGTCATGACTCTTCATCCCTGAAAACTTCTGTCCCTGATGATCAACACATCTTGATAGATTTGAAACATATCCATCAGAAAACTTCACATCTGATGACACCCACTTGAACAACGCTGCTTTTGCTTCTGCTGACAATCTGAAAATGGGAACTGGAATTCTCCCATCGTTTCTAATATGCAGCTCAATCCGAGAACATAATGCAGGCAAATCCAACCTTGAGTTCTTGTTATCTTTTGTCTTGCCGGGGACATTCAACAATGTATTGATGATGTTGTCAAAGAAGTTCTTCTCTATATGCATCACGTCAAGATTGTGGCGCAGAAGTAGATCTTTCCAATATGGAAGTTCCCAAAATATACTCTTCTTGTGCCAATTATGCTGAGTCCCGTAACCATCAGGCATATTTGCAGGAGTATGCCAATTACCGCCTTTGATGACTGTGCTGCATCCACCATAGTAATCAATATCCTTCTCGATTTCCTCTCCAGATAAATATGGTGGAGCGGTGTCCCGTACAACCCTTTTTGACCGAAACAATTTCTTGTTCCTTCGGTATGGATGTTTAATGGGAAGAAATCTTCGATGGCAATCAAACCAAGACGTTTTCCTACCATTCTTCAACTGAAATGCGTCTGTGCTTCCCATACAATATGGACAAGATAGTCTTCCATGCGTCGTCCAACCCGACAACATCCCATATGCAGGAAAGTCACTAATAGTCCACAATAGAACTGCTCGCATTGTAAAGTTTGTTTTCGTCGAACAATCATATGTTTGCACGCCTGTTGACCACAATTCCTTCAATTCTTCTATCAAAGGTTGTAGAAAAAATCAAGGGACCTCTTAGGATGTTTTGGTCCAGGTATCAATATACTCATGAAAAGCAATTCTTTTTCCATACACATCTCTGGTGGAAGGTTGTATGGCGTCAAGAAGACTGGCCAAAGCGAGTATTGTCTTCCAGACATTCCAAATGGACTAAAGCCATCTGTGCAGAGCCCAAGATAAACGTTGCGGGGGTTGCTTGCAAAATCAGGGTACACCGAATTCAAGTGCTTCCAAGCTTTTGCATCAGAGGGATGATTGATCTCTCCTTCCTTCTGATCATGTTCTGCATGCCATCTCATCGATGCTGCCGTCTTCGCAGATTGATATAATCTCTTCAGTCTATCCTTAATAGGTAAGTACCACATCCGCTGGTACGGCACCCTATTCCGTCCACGTCCTTGCGGTTTATATCGTGGCTTCTTGCAAAATTTACACTTAACAATTCTGCGTCTTTCCCCAGTATATCATACAGTTGTCTATACAAACATCAATCATCTCCGAAGGTAAACAAGACTATGAACAAGTTTCTGAATCTCATAATAAGATTCAGCACACAAATTCTCTTCAGGCAAATACTCTTTAAACAACTCAGCCCATGCATCCATACAAACTTCAGGTAAGTTATGATCAGTTTTGATATTCATCATCCTAGCTGCCAATGATAATTTAGAAAGACCTTCTCTACAACCTTCATAAATTGGCTCATTAGCTGCTGCTAGCATTTCATAAAATCTTTTTGCATCCAAGTTAGGCCCTCTACATTTTCGACCTCCTCTATTACTGATGTAGTTTCACGAAATGCATCGGTAACCATATCATGCATTCTATCATGATCTACCATATGATCTTCTTGAATGACACTTTCAGAAGGCAAATGTGGTTCAACTCTATTACGAACATTTTCAACCTGATTACTACTACTAGCTTCATTCCTACTATCACCTTCTCCGTGGTTAAACCAAATATAGTAATGTGGAGTAAATCCTCTATTTACTATATGTTTCCAAACGGTATCACTAGCAGCAAACTTCGTATTGTTGCATTTACGACAAGGACAGAACATTTTACCCGTTTCCTTTGTCAGAGGCGTCTGTCCGGCCTGGTACATGAATATCTCTGCTCCGCTGAGAAATTCGTCTGTTACTCTTCCGCTTGAATCTTTATGCGCATACATCCAACTCCGAACCTCATAAATATTTCCAGACATTTTTTTTTTTTTTTCGTTTTTTTGCTCTTTTCGTTTTTTGGTGCATCTTAAGAATGAGGGAGAAGGTCATATTTATAGAGAAATTTCGATTTTGGTAGGTGACCATCTTACAACGGTTTTAAGTGTAATGATAAATTAACTACCAAAGTGCTACTAATGTCCTCGTGATTCAGTCGTTAATTGGATGTAAATAATTGGTTGTAACAAGTCGTAAATTTACAACTATTTT
>NC_079515.1:18619233-18657207 GCF_000801105.2 Raphanus sativus
TGAATATCAAATTTATTGATCAAATATTGAATTCATTTACAACTGCAGTGTTTTATTTTTTTCTACTCTATGGAAGAAAGAATAAAAGAATGTGTAGTTCAGGTATTTGTGCAGAGTTGAAACCATCTTCTCATCATCCTTTCAAATGTCTTTTCAAAATAAACCAAAGTAAAAAAATATTCATTACATAGGAAGAATAGAAAGAGTGAAAACTTTGAAATGGTTATCTTTTTACGCCCACACGCTCTCTCAGTGACTCAGTGCTTTGCTTTCTTTTACTGAAACCCAAGGTTAGATTTGTCCCCTTTAAAACCCCTAAAATCATTCCAAAAAAAGCCTACAAATTAAATAAAAGTTTAATTACAAAAGAAAGGAAAAACAAAGAAAGAAGAGAAAAGAGAATGAAAAAGGAAAAAAAAGGAATGAAACAAAGTTTGCGTTTCGGTCAAAAAAAAAAAAAACGAAGTTTGCGTATTTAATTAATTATTTATTTTTCCTATGTTCTTTCCCCTTTCATTTGTAAATTATACCTTAATGATTAATTTCCCTTACTAAATAGTTTTGAATGATCAGTTTTATTAGACTAGTGTTCAAATCAACCCCCTTTAAATGTACGCAACTGCTATAGTGATTAGCACAACGAATGTTGTGTATGAGCAGTGCGGATCCAGGAAAATTATTTGACGGGGGCGCACAATAAATATATTTTTATAATATTCAATTTTAATAAAATAATTTAGACTTTTAAAAATATTAATAGATATTAAACTGTTGTAAATATTATTAACTATAATTTAAATAAAATAAAATAATACTATTTTTCTACAACTTGTAAGAAGTTTTATTAAATTTGTTTTAATATTTTAAAAAATATTTTACAAATTTTATTAGTAAAAATAATAAAATTCTAAAATCAAAAACATACATACATAATAACATATTATTTAATTTACATATGTATTACAATACCTTGCATGTCACTATATCATAAGATAAATGCTCTAAAAATATATACACAAAATAAATGTATGTTTACTATTTTAGTATAAATTAATTTTATTTTATTAGTAATTTGAATTGTCAGTAGTAGGAACATAATAAATTAAAACTGTTTTAAAATAATATCTATAAATGAACATAGAATGAAAGAAATATGGAAAGTCAAATAAGTCAAAGAAACAAACACGTTAACGGAAACAGAATTAAGTTACTAATAATTAAGTAAACCTAAGTTTCAAAAAAAAAAAAAAAAAAAAATTAAGTAAACCTAGGTGAAATGCAATTAAATAGTTAACGATGGGTGACAAAAAAAAAAGGCTCTGTGACAAGACGAAACCACAATAAAAATGAAAAATGATATAAACTCAATGTAAGGAAACACAGGGAAGGCATCGAACTGTGTTCACGGGAATGTGATAGGGGGCACCTTTTCCATTTGACCTACAGTCGTAACTAAGGTTCATTATAACAAAAATTTATATAATTTAGTTGGGCACGTGGCCCTGTACCTAACACTGGTACATCCGCCTCTGTGTATGAGATCATTTTCAACAAGCACCCTCATTTTTTCAAAAGAGGAAACATTTTTGAATAAGAAATTGATAGTGTGCTAGTGTGTTATATAAACGGTCACCCTCAAGTTTTTTTTTACAAATAATCACTATGTTTTCATTAAAAATATTATTTGTAAAAATTTTAAAAATGAATATTTAATAGTGAGAATTGTAATTAATTATAACTACTATAAGGTTAATAAAATTTTAAAGTTGTAATATTTATAAGAAATAGAAACGATAAATACTAAAATGTAATATTAAAATTATTCATAGAAGAAGAAAAATATTATTCATCCACTTAAAATTTGAAAAAAAGAAGGTTTGTTGAATCCAAAAAGTTACGAAGTAACCTTTTAGTGTTGATTATCATAGTCTTCAAAATAATTGGTTTTTTGTTTTTATTAAACCAGTTTCTCTAATAAGATTTAGATTTAAGTTTTATTTTTCATAAAAACACTTTAGTAGTCATTCAAGATTTTTACCAAATTGATTTCTTAAAAGGGTATCTAGTTTTTCAAAAAGCTTATCATCTTATAAACAAAACCAAAATCCATGAATATAGGTTTTTGTATAAAAACAAAAAAGCAGTTCTTTTGTTGTTGTTGCAATATTGCTATTTTTGAAATAAAATAATTAATTAAATACCATCTTCATAGAAATGGAAAATATGCGTAACACAGAAATTATCATTTCCAAATTAATGTCAAATATATGTTATATATATAAATATGATGTTTTATCATTAATAATTAATTTGAATTACTATTATTAAAATGAAATAATAAAATCATATATTGGTATTTAAAGCACGTAAAACAACATTAAAAACTTAAAAGCATTATCTGGTTAAAAATAAATATATGTAACAAAATAAATATCATTTAAGAAACTAAAATCTATAAGGAAAAAACAATAAGCACAAATTTAAAATCCAAAATCTAAAGCTTAAAAACTAAAAGCTTAAAACTAAATCTAAAACCCAAGAACTTACCTTGGCTACAAAGAAAAAGATGTGTCTCTTACCTTATAAGCCGACAAACAAACCAATTATCCACCATAAACAGTAGTCGTTAGTAGTTGACTCTTTTTTTTTTTGTGTGGGATATTGATCAATCCTACAACAAAAGTGATATTTTGATCCCTCCTTTTTCGGGTATTCCCACTCGGGAACATGATGTTTTTGTATTTCAGAGTACGAACGACTTAGAACCAAGACCGGTTCAACACTATTAGGGTCCTAGGGCAAAAAAAAACTTTTTAGACCCTAATAAAAAAAATAGAAAATTAGACTCTATAAAATGACTAATTTGAAATATATTTAAGTTATTTTTTATAAGTTAACTAATATGCATGTTTTATTTGAGTTTTTTATTAAATTTTTGTACTCACATTTTATAATACTACATAAATTAAAATTAGTATACTATATGCCATTAAAAAAACTAAAAAAAAAAGAAATCAGGGTGGGCGGTCGCACTGACCGCCCTCCATGCTAAGCCGGCCCTGCTTAGAACACATGGTTGTTCAGTATCTTCTTCGGGTCTATAAAATGTTAGTGCTGGGAGATGTGAATGAAGTGAAAATTGAACCTTCAAACTCGCTCAGTTTGGTAAAAAGGTGGAAGTGAATCAAAATCTCTATTAAACACTAGAATATGGAATGAAAAACAGTTCGAAGGAAGAGAAAATGTGGCCCTCGAGACCGAGACTCTTATCACTAGTCATTGGTCTTAATTTTTTTTTTTTTTGTAAACTAATCATTGTCTTAATTATCATTGAAGGATTATCTAGTTTTTACCTAGCTATAAGATCTTCGGTCTTATTCTTGTAATAGTTTATGTTTTAATTTGAAAGTATTTAGTCAACAAAAACCAAGAACTTTGTAAACAGTTGAGTCTTTAACCTTTTGCTTAAATTGATTATTCAGTAAGGTATATCAGAACAAATTTTTTTTTTTTGAAAAAACAAAGATTATGATTAATTTTAGGAAAAACAAAACATTGCTTTAAAAAATATCTTATACTGTATGAAGTAATAATAGGTCATGGAAAATTATATATATTATTCACATTATTCACCAAGAAGTTAGTTAAGAAAAATTGATTATCGTTTAAAAAAAAAAAATACAGGATTTAAAGACATTGAAAATTGTTTCATAACAATTATCACCCATACTTTTCATCGTCTTCATCATCAGTATGTTATGTCGCAAACTAAAAAAAATCATATCTATGAAACTTTGGAGAAATTTTTCAAAGAAAAACTGACTGAAAAGACATATACCTTCCTACGTTAGTCAATCAGTTGGGAATAATATTCGAATTTCCAACGTTGGATTTTCATGTTGTGGTGCTTATATGTAAGGGACAATTTGTTTGGATAATCAGCACATAAATGAAAAATATAGTATGCTATAGTAATACTTTTTTGATGTGAAAAGTTACATTCAAAATGAACAGTTCTCTTCTTTAAATGCGTGCGCGTGAAAAAAATATGCAGAATGAAAAAATGCGAACAATAGACTATACCATATTCAATGTAGAATGGTCGTATTATCAGACACACAAATGGCTTCTAATTACAATATGTTTAAATTCTCTATCTCTTGTTGCACAAGTTCCAAGTGGTGTAGAGTAGTTTTTGTATCAAAAAGAGAGCGGATCCAATTTGGAAATGGATGGAAAAAAGTGATATAGGACGCCCGACAACAAACAAAATGTTGTGAGGTATATTAGTAAGCCATACTATATTGTAAATTTATAGTATCATAGTTATTATTCCGTGTACAGTCATTCAACATTTGCTAAGGGATATAGTGTTTAAGTGTTTGTAAAAAGAGAGAGAGAGCGAGCGGGAGGGAGAGAGCACGAGAGGAGGAGTGGGGGAGGGGGAGAGAGAGAGAGAGATAAATACAAAAATATCATATAGTGTAGGTAAGAAAAACAAACAAACTCAAATCCATATACCCTAAACCTAAACCCAACCCTAAACCCAAACCCTAACTCAAACCATATACCCAAACCATATATCCTAAACCCTAAATCCAACCCTAAACCCAAATCGTAAACCCTAAATCCAACTCCTAAACCTTAAACCCAAACCATATACCCTAAACCCAAATACTAAACCTAAACTCTGAACCCTAAACCTTAAAACCAAACTCTAAATCCAAACCCTAAACCCAAACCATATACCCAAACCCAAACCCTAATCCTAAACCCTAAACCCTAAACCAAACCCTTATCCATTACGTGACTATGCTATATATATTATGGTATGAAATACTCGACACAACCACAAATTTGTATATATGAAATTCTCTAAAATTTCCTTATATATAGAAAGAGATGGACGGCGACGGCGTTGGAGGACAAACAGTGTAACTGATGAAGTAGTAAGTAAAAAGAACCAGGAGCAGAGAAGGAGATACAAAATGCAAAAGAAGAGAAAAAAAAATGTATCATACTATACTATAATTAAAACAATATAGACAACTTAATACATAGAAATATATGATGTAAATTTGTTATAGAATTCAGAAAAAATGACAGCGATAGAATAGTACAAATAGAATAGTACAAACACATGACAGAGAAAGAAGAGGAAACATTAAGAAATAGAATAGTAAATGTCAGGGAAGGAGGAGAAAACATTAAGAAATTGTTTCTATTTTATGTTATCAAATAGAGATAGTACAACACAATGATAACTGTTTATCTTCTCCAAAATTTTTATTTTTTCTAGCCGTCGTCATTTCTACTTTTTCTTAATGATTATTGCTCATAATTTCATTCTTCGGATGAATTATATATGATGTGATACAGTTCTGTTCCATTTGTAATTCTTACCACAACAAACAAAATACTAAAAAATCTTGTCTATGAATAAAAAAAATCATTTGTGCAATGAAACACACGCACAGATTTATTTGTCACTAATACATAATATACAGAGAAATTAATAGCCATCAGCTTGTTATGAATATATAGTTAAATTATTTTCTACTATGTACATGACTCCAAGTTTCCCTATATGTAAAGACAATGGATGATTTTTTATATTTAAAAAAGAACAAACCCAATCCAAGGTTTCGTTTAAAAATATATTTCTTTTTTTTAACTTATAAAAAATCAAGAACCAAAACATTACTACTTCAAATCAAAGTGAAATGACTAATAAACTCATTCCGCTTCGGAAAGATCCATATTTTAGAGAACAAAAATCCCTCTTTTTCCGATCCAGTTCCTCCACCACCGCGAACTCCAGTTTGCCTTTACTTTAGGGGATCGAAGTTGGATGAATCTCCAGTGGTTCCTTCCATCGGCGTCATCGAACCACGTTAGCAATCCAGAATAACTGGAAGCTCGAAACGACCGGTCAAAGGAATTGATCCTACAGGCCAAGGCCATAAAGGTCTATATGAAATTCTAACAACATCATGGCATGCTCAATTATCTAATCTAATATTGATTGAATGTTTGAGCATTCCGACACTTTCATGAGTCTATATCCAAAGTATCTTAGGTCCTTTCCAAAACTATTAATTTAATTCCCTCTCTGCCTATCCAATCTAATGGGGATATACATTTTCCGGACAAGACAGGTAAGATATCCCGACATAGTGGCATCTTGATACCGCCAGGAAGGGGAAAAACAAACTCTAAAGAATCCAAAAATTTGAAAAATTGGATTTATGCCCAACGGATCACACCACCAAGAAAAAGTTTTTTGTTTTGGTGCGGCCCGTAGCCACCTATGAGATAACGGACAGTATAAATTTAGCAACACTCTTCCCACAAGATCTCTTTCGGGAAAAGGATAATATTCAACTTCGAGTTTTCAACTATATCCTTTATGGAAATGGTAAACCAACTCGAGGAATTTCTGACAACAAGTATTCAATTGGTTCGCATTTGTTTAGTCTTGAATTGGGACCAAGACAACAAAAAATCTTCCCTCGAGGAGGTCCGCGCTTTCGTTGTTGAAGTAAGTACAAAGGGTTTGATTCGAGATTTCATAAGAATTGGCTTAGTGAAATCCCATATTTCGTATATAAGAAAAAGGAATAATCCGCCGGATTCGGGATTGATCTCTGCAGATTCCGTGAATCCGTTTTATTTCGCTTTCTCCCAAGGCTGGCATTCTTCAACAATCGCTTAGACAAAATCCCGGAACTATTCGTATGTTCTTAAATAGAAATAAGGAATCCCAATCTTTGTTAATTTTATCATCCTCTAATTGTTTTAGAATCGGTCCATTTAATCATGTAAAATATCACAATGTTATAAACGAAGCAATAAAAAAAACCTCTAATTACAATTAAAAAATCGTCGGGCCCCTTAGGAACAGGCCATTCAAATTTCGAATTTTTATTCATTTTGCCTTTACTAACTTATAATCAGATCTCTGTAATTAAATATTTGCAACTTGATAACTCAAATATATTTTTCAAGTAATTCACTCTTATTTAATAGATGAAAACGGAAGAATTTTAATCTAGATCCATACAGTAACCTTGTTTTGAATCCATTCAAATTAAATTGGTATTTTCTTCATCAAAATTATAATAATAATTATTGTGAGGAAACGTCCACAATAATTAGTCTTGGACAATTTTTTTGTGAAAATGTATGTATAGCCAAAAAGAACCATACCTAAAATCGGGTCAAGTTTTAATTGTTCAAAGGGATTCTGTAGTAATAAGATCCGCTAAGCCCTATTTGGCTACTCCGGGAGCAAAAGTTCATGGGCATTATAGAGAAATTCTTTACGAAGGGGATACATTAGTTACATTTATATATTATTTAATGAAAATTTGTACACTTTAAAAAGTTAACGATGTTTATTGGATTTTTATAGATTAAAAATTATGGAAAATATAATATATATAAAATAATGCATTTATAATTAAATTTTAATATAGATTTTTAATACATGTGAAAATTTTACAATATGTATCTTTTTAAAACGTAAAGAATATTAATCAACCAAAAATAATTATCTACAAACTATCCAATGAAGATCGCTTTTTTTATCCAACGCTTCAATATTATATTCACTGAAAAATCTTGCCGACAAATGATTTGAATGATATCTGCAAATTAATTACGAGAGACTAAAATAATTACCGTATTCAATTTAAATCAATTGTTAAATTATCTTGACATAATGGTTAGTAGTGCTGATGACTTAGGCCTTGAGATCGGCGAGATACCTCTATAGGGAATAGAAATCTCCATAAGAAAACGACATTTGATCTTCATTTTCTTGAAATTCACAGAGATGTTTCTGTATTTGCTTTTGATTTTGTCATTAACATGTGAGTAGTTACAAGTATCACATTACTATAAGCATTCTTTATTTTTCGTAGGGGTTCCCAACAAACCCCCCAAACCAGTGTACTTATTATTATCTAACGTGTTTAGTGTTATTTTTTTGAAATCCGATGTTAAATGAACTTCAGAAAGACAGAAACCATGGTTAACATATTGATATAATCTGAATATTGGGACGATGAAGTTAAATTTTTCAGAAACGGGGTACACATTTATACATAACAAGAAAAAAAATACGGTGATAGTTTTGTTCATTTTATTATTATTATTTTAAATATATTTTATTATTAAATTTCATAATTTCAATGATCATGCACTAATGATGCAGTCTGTTATGTTAAATACAGTTAGAATAACACATCATGCTTTTATACAGAAAGCCAGTTCAGAAGAAAAAAACAACACATCATTGCTTTTATACATCATCGTAGAGTTAATAGTTGCTTGTTACTTAGTCAAAAATAAAATAGAAATGGTTGCTTGTTACAAAAGTTTATGTGATACTCCCTCCGTTTCATATTAAGTGTCGTTTTAGAGAATTTTTTTCGTTGCAAAATAAGTGTCGTTTTAGAGTTTCAATGCAAAATTTATTAATTTTATTCTCCATTCTATTTTTCTATTGGTTGAATTGTATCGGTAATGATGTTTTTATATTAAAAATATGCAAAATTAAATGTTTTCTTAATCCGTGTGCACAAGTATAAAACGACACTTATAATGAAACAGAAGGAGTAAGACAGTAGAGATTCAAGGAGTTAAATAGAGAATGTCCAACTCTTACGACATTAAATGTGGCAGAAGCCCCCTCACTTTTAATATTATTATGAAACATTAATGGTTGCAGACTTGCAGCAACCATTGCGGAGCATCATATTCTTATAACAAAAAAACTTTATTGTATTACTTTAAGAAATCACCTATATATGTAGGTAGAGTTAGCTATGGTTTTGATTATTGAATGGTCAATGCAAACACAGGGAATTAGAACTACGATTTAATTAAAAAAACACACACATGCTTGGGAATATTTGTATATAACTAGATATCTGTTCTTCGCTATCTGTATTTTTGTCTACAAATAAAAATAAAATTAATATGTATATATGTAAAGTCAGTTGATCAAAATTTTTATTAGGATCAAAACAAAAACTCTTGTAGTTGAAGACCAAAAATTAAACTCTAATAGCTTTGTTATTTGATGATACAAATTAAATGTAAAAAGACAGACTTATTGTATGTATAAATAAAAGCATCGCCAAAAAATTCTATATTTTGAAGTTTGAAAAACTCTATATTTAAAGCTTTTATGGTGTTTTTCTTTAAAAGCGGAACTCCAACTTAACTTTAAAATTATTTCTTTTTTACACTATGATCTTTATATTTTTCATAGTTAATGTATATTCATATAGCTTTTATAAATACCAAACACACATACACATTATATATTATAATATATATTACAGCAATATTAATTAAAAATATTAAACTAAAGTATAAAATTATAAATAGAAATACATAATTAAATATTAAACTATAAGAAACACCACATTCTTATTGTCTAATTCTAGTTTAAAATATTATAAATTTGATTTTTAAATATTATAATTTTATTATTTTTTAGAAATATTATAATACAAACAAATATTAAGTTTCTTTTGTAATATTCTTGTTGACTACTTTAATTTTAAAATATTACAAATTTTATTTTAATTTTATGTGTAGAACATATATTTATAAAACTAATTTTAAATATTTATGAAATATAAATTTTTTAAAGATTAAAACGATAAACAAAAATATTTAAAAAATATAAATGTGATTTTTTAATTAAAAATACCAAAATGTAAATAAAAAGATAAAACTTCAAATTGACGTTTTATTTGAAGCTTCACTCTTCAAAACGTCAAATTTAAAGTTTAAAAGTTTCTTTTTGAGAACAAAAAAACTTTATATTAAAGATATAGAGTTTTTTTTTGGAGATACTCTAATACATATGTAGACAAATCTGGCAAACAAGTACAAAAAATAACCATAAGATAAAATGTTGAGAAATAATGAAGAGAAGTTTTATCATTTCAAACATCACTCTAAAATGTAATATAAATAGAATGGTTCCATTAATTCCGTTATAAAAGAACGCAAAAACCATTTTGCAACCTAGAGAAAATAAAAACCACACATTGAACTTTTAATATATTTTTAAAACATAGTAATAGTTAATGCCCATTACTTAATATTTTGTTATTTATTAAATTTATATTATCCACACGTTAAACTCTCTTTTGCTTAACGTAAACAATCCATTTGTGTTCACAAATACTTTTCCTTTTCTTTTTAAAGGTCAAGCAATATATACACAAACTTCAATATAGCTCCAGCTTCATGCAATACATTACGTACTACCTCATGTAGTATTCCACGAACTAATACATCAACAATTTCTCCTTTGGACTATCTCCAACGCCGAAGAGATGATCGAGTTGGTTCGTCCCACTATTTAGCATTCTTAGATCTTTTTGTGTTTCACCAAGTTTAACACGAGCTTGTCTTGCTTCTTCTTTCTCTATTTATAATTCCTTCTGTAGAACTTAATAAGTGCTTCAAGACGTCTCTGCTCTTTTACTAGCACCATATTCTTCTTCCCAGCTTCATTAACGTTCCATACACACTTGTTTTGTAGCTCTCCTTGAAATCATCCTTTAGTCTTTCACCATATTTTCCTCCTTAGATTTAGAACCTGATTAAGATGGTGTACTTACTCCATCTTTGTGTGTACCAAATGCAACTAGGTTGAGAACTTTATCTTTTTATGATTCATTCTCATTTGTCCTTAGGAAGGATGTCTCTTTCTTCTGCATCTCATCATGTCCAATTACACCTAAAGCTTTTGAATCTTCTTCTCTTGGCCGTTGGACACTCGCTTTTGAAGTGTCCATATCCTCTGCATTTATAACATTGCACCTCTGTATTACCACATGGCTTGCCAGCTTCTTGTCTTTGTTTGCTCACACCAACTTTCTCATGTTCTTGCCACTATATCACTTCTTGTAGTACATAGTGAAGCACGCAAATTATCTTAATCACTTCGTCTTTATTTCTGATTTTTGACTTGTTGTTTCAACAACTGCCAAGTTCACTTCAGTATGATTGTCCACACGATAAAGCTCCATCTCATGAGTTTTTACCATATCTATAACTTCGTGAAAGCTACATCATCTATGTTAAGATACACAAATATTTCTCCTTTATATGATTGTATATCCTGTTTATCCTTCTTGCATTCTTGAATCAGATCGAGTTGCTTCTTTTTGATTGATGTAAAAACAGAAGACAAAGCATTTGCATTATTCCTTGACATCTCCTTCTCATGCTTTGTCTATTTAGCCAATGGTTTGTTGAACACATCATTATCTTTCTCTACTGTCTTAGGAGCTTCATAGGCATCTTCCATTGATGCCCAGACATCCATATCAATATTTTGTAAACTCGCCTTCATCTTCACTTTCCAATACCCATAGTGTTCATGATCAAGCATATATTTATATTGAACTATATTATTCATCTTGCCTTGAGGAACTCACCAATGACTTAGGTGATCCGCTCTGATACCAATTGAAAATGTAAGATGAGCCTGATATAAAGTCGTTTACGAGTACTGTATCAAGAAGTACTACGACAGATGAAAACAAAGAAGTCCACAATAAAGAAATATTTCTATACTAGATCTCTTCCAAATAAATTTACAAGTCTTATTTAATCAGGAAAACACTAGCCTCATACATTTCTATGATCTAACATATAATCGAAAAAACTTTCTCTCCTTAACCCTTTATGTTTCACTCATCATACAAGTAATGAAAACTCCTTTTCTAAGAATACTTTTCTTTGTATTAATCCCATATAAACTCCCCCAACCTAGTTATACTAGGTAGATTTCGTGGCCCTTTTCCCTAAGTAAATATCTCTAAATTTCCTTATTAATCTTTCTTTTCCTTTTAAGCAAACTTTTTTTCTTAATGACAAAGTTTCTCTTCAAGTAAACTCACTTTGCTTAATATAAAAGGTCAATTTGTCTTCACAAATATATCCTCTTTCCTCTTTCAAGTTCAAGCAATCCCTAAACAAACTCCAATATAGCTCCAGTTTTATGCAATACATTACGTACTACCTCCTGTAGTACTCTGCGAACTAATACATCAACAACCTAAATGCAAAATCAAAGTCACTAGATCGAAAATAGGAAAAAGAGAGCACAATTCAGGGAAAGACCTACAGGAACAGTCCGGTTTCTCCAGTACGAAACCAACGTTTGGAGAGGCCTAGGCCCAACCCCAAAACCAGCTCACCTTCGCCACGACCTGGGAGCACCGCCTCAGAACCTCTGCCCGCCGTCCTTAGTGCAGGGTGCAAGGAGAGATGTGACCTCAGATAAATCTTTGACAAGAAAAATCCCACTCCTACGTCTTGCTTTCTCATCGGAAAGCCACCACTACTGTGCCGCTTATACTGAGAACCCATGAATCTACAAATGACAACTGAAGCAAAGTTTAAGGACTCCAGACAAGATCCAGTCCTCACAAACCTATACTGAGAAGCCATAGAACTCAACACCACCAGAAGACCACCACAACACCACCGACGTCGCCAGATGCACCGCCAAGACACACTGGGAATCCAAGAAAAATCATGAATACAAAACAAGACTTAAACGACAGTGCAGAAAAAAGGGAGGGGGGGGGGGGGGGGGGGGGTGGTCTCACAGCTCGCATCAGTCTAAACTTGTCGGTTGTCTTCAAGAATTTAGAGAGAAAGAGAGGAAACTAATAGTCGGTTCTCTTTTAAAAATTTTGATATTGATTTTCACATTTTATTTTAAATACTAAATTTAAATTATTTTTAAAAAGAAAGCTATTGCAGTTGTATATTTTTAAAATAAAATTAGATTGACAATAAATTATCAATAATAACATATTAAACTTCATATATCAGATTTATAATTTTTCAAACAATATATCATAAATATCTATTCTATTGAAACACAAGTATGACCAATTGATAAATGTTTGATCCAATTATTTACAATTCATATCTTTTAATAATTAAACAACAACATTTAACATATGTATTAATGCTTCGACACCAGCAGGTCTGAGTTTTGAATACCAGTGAAAGCTGAATTATGCGAGTTAATGGAGAGAGACTTACAAGAGATCTGCAGCATGGCGTAAGAAATACCGTCGAGCGTGGATCCGATAGGACGACTTAGGTGATGCAGTCAAACGTGAATCCTCATAAGGCAGGTAGAATTGTCAACTGCATAATCGTCTGTAATATTCTCAGAGTTTGTAATAGCTTAATTATCGAACGTTAAAAAAATATGTATAATCTAGATTGACTTTTGATGTATACTTAAATATAAAATTTCAATTTTTCAAAAATTTTAAAATAGAAAATATACCCGTCCTTTTAAGGACGGGTCAGAAACTAGTATATATTTAAAATTATATAAGTATCACTGATATTTTAGTTTGTAAAAAATATGTATTTTGTAGTTACACTGTTAACTATACATGTTAAAATTTATATTTTGTTGTAAACCGCTTTTTTAGATGAACCTTAATTTTTCAGAGTATACGTTTCTCTTATACAAACAACAG
The DNA here is from genome assembly GCF_000801105.2 of Raphanus sativus. Taxonomy (NCBI): domain Eukaryota; kingdom Viridiplantae; phylum Streptophyta; class Magnoliopsida; order Brassicales; family Brassicaceae; genus Raphanus; species Raphanus sativus. The sequence goes on from NC_079515.1 coordinate 18,632,781, forward strand.
TTAAATCGTATTATAGTTTCTAATCCGCTTATCCTCTGCTACTTAATCCATTGTTACCATTCGAAGCCATAATATTAAAAAGTTGGTGGATTGTAATGATGCAAATATTTCCACATGAAGTTTCAATGAGGACATGTCTATATATTTTACACTTTTAATTTGAAATAATATAATTAAATTAGTTTTGTTTGAAGACAAGTAATGCAGTTATAATTAAAAAAATAAAATTAGATTGACAATAGAACCTCAGTAATAACATATGTCATCGAGTTATACAGACTCATGTGGACTCTGTAAACCAAACTGGTAACTCTGCATCCATGTGCACAACGAATGACGTTTGTTTCCTAGCATAACGTGCTAAGCTACCAGCCTTCAAATTCTGTGTGCGTGGTACATGGACGATCCCTGAGCTGTGAAAGTTTCCTTGCAGGGTCTTTATATCCGCCAAATAAGTTGCAAAAGCAAACTATTCTTCTAGTTCCGACACCATCTTCACCAATTGAGAACAATCTATTGCAAATGTGACCCTAAACTAACACAAATTTCGTATACATTCCATTACACAAAGTAATGCCTCTACTTCAGAGTAAAGTTGAGAGAGTGAAGTGCTTACATTCCTGGCACCCATTAGACCTGTATATCCTTCCAGTGTGCTATACCATCCATGTCCTGAGAACATCTATGTGTCCTTCCAAGACCCATCCACAAAGCATCATCGTCCTGGTATAGACGGTATTGTCGGGCCTTGCCTCAGTAATAACATATTAAATTTCATATATCAGATATATTTTAAAAGAAAATATATATTTCATATATATATATATATATGTATATGTATATATATACTTAAAATGATTTAGTATCACTGATTTTTTTTAGTTGGTAAGTAAAGACTGGTTACCATATTTTTTTTTGCTAAACGTTTTTTACATTTTTTGGATAAAAGTTAGCGTTTTAGAACAAATTATCAAAATTTTAAGGTTTAATGATTCTGGAAGTGAGTAATGGTTAAAAAATTCGTATCTACAACCTTATTTGTATATATTTTGGTTATGTGCATTTGGTCTAAATGGATGTATCTGGATGTATACCACTCGGTGGATGCAATTCTGTGGATACGTTTGTGTGGATGCTATTTCTGTGGATGCCTTGTGGTGAATGCCTTGTGCATATATGTGCAGTTGGGAAAAGAGAGAAATCTATTTGTTTGGGCCTTTGGTATGGCCAAATCCCATTAGTGTAAGGATTAAGGGAGTCACTATATACGCTCTCTAAACCTAATTTCTTGCCTCCTACTACTCATCTAACACCAAGAACAAGATTAGGGAGAAAGTGAAGCAAGAAGCAAGAGAAAGCTTGGAGATTGAAAAGGAGTATTCACAGGGAGAAGCACAGAGGGATTTGGTCAAAAATCTAAGGTTGTTTTTCTTCCAGAGATTGTGGGTTTCTTCTCCTCTACACACAGGATCAGTAAGCTTAAATCTTTAGCTTATTGTTGTGCTGTCTCTAGGTGAATAGGAAAGCATAAAGGATGTTGTGTAAGAAGCTCTTGTAAACACTTGATACTAGTGAATCATTGACAGTGCCGTCCTCTCCCTAGATGTACCGCAAGGGAACTGGGTTAAAAATCTTTTGTCTTTAAACAAACTCAAACAACATAAAAGCGTGCTAAGTTTGATTAGTCAAGTGAGATAAACTGGTTAATTGGTTAAAAGAATTCTCAACAAGTGGTATCAGGCACCAAGTTCAGCAGAGGAGGTTACAGTTTCAGTTTCTGATCTGCTATTGGTGCTGTTTGTAGAAGTTAAAGGTTACTGGTCTGGGTGTTCAGCTTTAGGAGAGGATAAAGTCTGGGTCATGGAACCAGCTCAAGGTAAATTTGAGGTGGAGAAGTTTGACGGTCAAGGAGACTTTGGATTATGGAAGCTTAAAATGCTTATGCAGCTTCAGCTTCAAGGTTTGGATTTTGTTCATGAAGAAGAAGAATCCGGCAGTTCTGATAAAGGAAAAGAAAAAGAAGGTGAGGTCACAGAAGCTAGGAGTTCTCCGGTTGATCAAAGAACTCAATATACTCTTCTCTTAGCAACATGATCTTACAAAAGGTTATGAAGGAAACAACAGCTCTAGGAGTTTGGAAGGCTCTAGAAAGAGACTATCAGACGAAGTCCTTACCTAACCGGATTTATTTGAAGCAAAAGTTTGCCAGCTTTAAGATGGAAGAGCACAAAAGCATAGGGGAGAATCTTGATGTGTTTCTGAAACTGGTAAATGATTTGGCAAGTTTGAACATCAATGTGAGTGATGAGGACCAAGCCATTCAGGTCCTGTCTAGTCTCTTCTAGTCTCCCAAGGCAGTCCGACTCACTAGTTCACACACTTCAATACAGTAATGGGAAGGAAACACTGACTCTGAATGAAGTAACTAGTTTTGCTTATGAAAAGGAAGTTGAGCTAAAGGAAAATGGGCTCATTGGAAAGGCTAAATCAAATGCAGAAGGTTTGGTTGTGGCCAGAGATAGACTTGAGAAGAAGGGTTCTGGTCAGTCTAGTGGAAGATCACCAGTATAAGTCAAGGCTTGTAGCCAAAGGGTATACTAAGGTCGAAGTAGTGGATTACAATGATATATTTTCTCTGGTGGTTAAACATGCTTCTATTTGGATTATGTTGTCAGTTGTGGTGATTTTCGATCTGGAGTTGGAGCAACTGGACGTCAAAACTGCTTTCTTACACGGTACACTTGATGAAGTCATCTACATGGAACATCCAGAAGGTTTCATAGAGAAAGGGAATGAAGGCTAGGTTTGCCTACTAAAGAAGTCTCTCTATGGGTTAAAGCAGTCTCCTATGCAGTGGAACAAGAAGTTTGATGATTTTATGAAGTCTCAAAAGTTCCGGAGGTGCAGGAAGGATCCATGTGTTTACACTAAGTGATCAAGTATCGATGATAAGGTATATCTCTTACTGTATGTTGATGACATGTTTATAGCAACCAAGGATATAGCGAAGATCAAAGTGCTGAAAGAAAGTTTGAAGGAAAAGTTTGAGATGAAGGATCTAGAGCCAGCAACTAGAATCTTTGGTATGGATATCATCAGGGATAGGAAGAAGGGAATTCTGAAGTTATCACAAGAAAGGTATTTTAAGCAGGTTTTGAGAAATTTTAACATGGAGGATTGCATGGCTGTTGTAACTCCATTTAATTCACAGTTCAAGCTTAAGAGTTTAATTCCAGAGGAGTTGGTTGTGGAGACACGGTTGATGAGCTCAGTTCCGTATGCAAGTGCAGTAGGAAGTCTGATGTATGGCATGATTGGTACTCGATCAGATTTAGCGTATGTGGTCGGTCTGGTCAGTGGGTTCATGGCAAATCCAAGAAGATGTCATTGGTCTGCAGTTAAGTTGATCTTGACATATTTAAAGGGAGCTTCAGATGTGTGTCTAAACCTCAAGAAGTCAGACAAGTTTGAGATTGAAGGATTTTGTGATTCAGATTATTCCGGAGATCTTGACAGGAGAAGGTCAATATCTGGTTATGTCTTCAAGGTTGGTGGTAATACTGTGAGTTGGAGGTTTACTCTTTAGCATGTTGTGGCTCTTTCAACTACTGAGGCTTAGTACATGGCACTAACAGAGGTAGCAAGGGAGAGAATTTGGTTGAAGATTTTCTGCAGTGAATTAGGGTTTAAGTCAGAAAGTTTCAAGTTGAATTGTGACTCACATAGTGCAATTTGTTTGGAAAAAAATCTAGTTCATCATGACAGGACCAAGCACTTTGAGAATAAAGTCATTTCATCAGGGACAAGGTTGAGGATGGTGCAGCTAAGATGCAGAAGATTCATACTTCCCTAAATCACGCGGATATGTTGACAAAGAGTTTACCGGGCAACAACTTTGAGAGGTGTCTGGTGACACTCAATATCACCAACTAAGTTGAGACAGCGGAAGCGCAAGATGGTCTGTCAGTTTATCACTTCGCAGCAGCAAGAAGTTCAGATGGTCAAATCTGGGAAATAGCCAAAGGGTTCATATGGTCAAGTTTGAAAAGGAAGCTTAAGGCAGTTCGGATTTAGAGCTGAGGGTCGCCGGTAAAGGTAACAGGTCTGCTTATTTCTGGTATGATTGCAGGAATGATTCACTAGTTGAGACTATGACGGAAGTCTCAGGTCATCCTACGTTGAGGTAAATCAACATAGAGATGGTATTTCTTTTTTACAAATAACAAGTGACCAAACGCTCAAGATGGAGATTTGTTGGTTATGTTAATTTGGTCTAAATGGATGCGTCTGGATGATACTAATCGGTGGATGCAATTCCGTTGATACGTCTGTGTGGATGCCATTTCTGTTGATGCCTTGTGCATATATGTGCAGTAGGGCAAAGAGAGAAATCTATTTGTTTGAGCTTTTAGTATGGACGAAGTCCATTAGTGTAATGGTTTAGGGAGTCACTATATACACTCTCTAAATCTAATGTCTTGCCTCCTAACACTACTTAACACCAACAACAAGATTAGAGAGAAAGAGAGGCAAGAAGCAAGAGAAAGCTTAGAGATTGAAAAGGAGTATTCACAAGGAGAAGCACAGAGGGATTTGGTCAAGAATCTAAGGTTGTTCTTCTTTCAGAGGTTGTGGGTTTCTTCTACTCTACATACAGGATCAGTAAGCTTAAGTCTTTAGCTTATTGTTGTGATGTCTCTAGGTGAATAGAAAAGCACATAAGTTGTTGTGTAAAAAACTTTTGTAAACACTTGATACTAGTGTCATTCTCTCTCGAGATGTACGAAAGAAAAATAGGTTAAAAATCTTGTTTCTTTAAACAAACTCAAACAACATAGTGTGCTAAGGTTGATTAGTCAAATGAGATAAACCGGTTAATTGGTTAAAATAATTCTCAACAATATATATACACATATATGTTATTACTGACAAATCTATTTTTATTTTCACTAGAAGAAAAATTGAAATGATGAGAAGTTTTTTTTTTTGGTCAAAAGTTTTATTTTCACATACATAATGTGACAAATCTAAAGACTAGAAGACTAGAAAACTTCAACCAGTAAGACACATATGTATATTAATATCATTAAGAAAATTATTTGATAAGGAATTAAAGATGATTGTTAGGGAACGTCTTTTTCAAATAAATAAAAAACAGATTTCATTCTTTTTTTTGTGATCATACCTCACAAAAACAAAAACATTCTAGTAGTGTTCTTTGAATTTCAACCTTTATAGTACATTCCACAAAAAAAAGATTTTGTTCTCATTGAATGGTTGCTCTTTTCAGGTGGAATATTATTTCTCTTTAATTCTAAAGTGTACAATTATATATTTGCATGTTGAATTCGGTACCTATTTAATTATACTTTTTGTAAATACGAATACTTTTTCCAGACATTATTCTTTGATTAGGTTAATCTGTCTGCATCATGACACATAAGCCTTTTTTTTTCCTGCAATTTAAACTTTTGTTTCACATCAAATCTTTTCTGAGAATAATTAACGCAAATGACATATTAAAAAGACCAAAGAATTTGTTTTATGAAAAAATAAAAACTACTACAGTATAACCTCTTTAAATTAATACTCAATAAATTAATATACACTAAAAATCTCTATAAATTAATATAATTTTATAGTTCAAATTGAGTTTTTGGTTCAATTATTATATGGATAATTAATAATCTTTATAAATTAATAAAAAATAGTTTTGATGTAATCCCAACATTATTAATTTATAGAGGTTTCCCTGTATCTAGAAAAAAATGATGCCATGGCAATCATTTATTTTTTCCAAAATAACTAACCTACACAACGTTAACACAATGTTTTCAGTTACAAAGAATAAATTTTACTATTTGATAAAACAAGACGAAAATTTCACATTTACATTTTTTGTTACATTTTTCTTCTGTATATACATATTAGTAACGAAAAAACGGTATTCCGAGTGCTGCAGTATTATTTATTAGAGATATCTCCCGATGTACATATTTATAAATATTAAGTGAAATTTTTAACGTACAAATTACAAACTTATGATTACAAATATCAGTTTGAAATCTTTTATTAGATTATTTTTATATTTTGGAATAATTGTTATTCGAAAAGGCATAAGAAATTCTTGGTTTTTCGCTTTCAAAAAAAATTGTAAATGAAACATTATAAATAAATAGTTTAAACGCAACACAACTGTTATAATATAGATTGAATAAAGTTATCTCAACGAAATATTTCTTGTAATAAGAACACTATCAGACTAACACGTTATCAGTTCTTGTGTGCGTTGTTGTATAGAAAGATTGTTCTTCCAGCTAATTATTTATAATAAAAAGTTAATAACAAAGGCATATATATGGACGACGAAAAACATATATGCATATATACTTTATTGGTGGATTAAAGATATTATTCTAAAATCACTATTCATCATATAGAAAATTAGGATAATTGAGATTAAAATCTAGAAGATGAAACAGACTAGTAATGTGCCAAAAGCACTAATTTAGTGGAAGACTGAACTAATTCTCAGTTCTAGATATACATGGTGCCTAAAGCATAATAAGAAAATGTTACTCCCCAAATTATACTATGGTTCGATTGGTGTATAAATTTTAGAAGTTTTGTGGTTATGTAAAGCCACAAAAACCAAAAATTTGCCAATCATTTTTTGTAGATTTTAGGAACCTGTAAAGTCTTGAAAGCTTATTTTAAGAAAAACTGATTATTTGTACATTTTTTCTACAGTCATCTTTTAATGCTTTAAAGCTTTTTTCTCTCTGTTTTTTAAACAATAAGTATAATAACTGATAAATTAATTTTTATTAATTAATTTGGGTTTTAACATTAAGAAAAAGTCATAACCTAATATTCTTAGACATTAATTGTTAAAAACTAAAAATATTGTATAGATAATTGAAAACATTTACGAATGGTTACCTTTGATAATAAATAATTAGAAACATTTTTAATGGCAATTTTTAGTGTTTCCAATTTTAATTTATCCAATATATTTTATGTGTTCCAATAAGTAAAAGTTAAACAGAATAAAATATTTATCACAAATATAGCAACATCTTTGACTAGTAAAATAATTTATTATTCATTATGTTAAATAATATAGCTTCCTATTTTTTTCTGAACTAAAAATAGAACACTATAAATACTATGAAAATTTTGATAAACAAACTGCTCATTCTGAAAGGTTTTTGTAGGTTTCAGTAGTCCAAACTCAAAATGTATCTATTCATGGGAATAAGGAATCACTTTTGTTTTTAAAAGCTATTCATTTAGAGTGAAATTTATTGATTTTAGTATTGATATAATGTATAATTTGTTTTAGTAAAAATTAATGGTGTAAATATGTTTTAAATTTCCATGCTTTTAAATGGATAAATGATACTACAACGATATTTTCTTAACAAATTATTTTAGAAAAATTAAATGGAAGTAACTACGAGAATAATCTAAATGCTATTCAGAAAGCAAAGATTTTGAAGAATTTCAATGATCAGTTTGGAGCTAATTTGAGTTGGAAACACGGAAAAATATTTAGATTATTTGAAAAAACGTTATAACCTTTATCTCGAAAATCAAGAAGCTCAATAACTTCATCTAATATTTGTTTTCAATTTATTCCACTGCTTAATGTATTATTTGTTTATTAAACGACAAATAAAAAATAAATATGAACTTTTTCGTTCTGCATGCTCTTCTCATATTTTATTTTCAAAATTTTGCATTTTTACAGATTTATATTAGTTTTGTACATAATTCATAATATAAATGTATGTTTTTATAATAGTCACAGTAGTTTGTAAAGCTTTTGATATCAATCAAACTATTAAAAGTATTTAGAGTAACAATCACATCTTTTAAAGTCAAATCTCGACAGCTAAAATTCTAAAACAAAAGTCCTTACCAATCGGAACCTAAATGTTGTTATATTAAAATTTAGTTATTTCTCAAAGCAAAAAAACACTAGTACATTATTTATATCAAATTTGAAATAAAGTATTTTTTACTAATTCATACTTTATTGATATCATATATATATTATCCAAATAATCTTTCATGTGTAGATAAAAATTTTAAAATTATAAATTAAAACACAACAATACAATACATATGATAGAAAAACAAGATTAGACAAGAATTATTATTTAATCAGTTTTGCTAACATCAATCAGTTTGCAGATTTTTATTAGAAGATCAGACTAGATTTTGATCCGCGCTTTTAAAACCCATATATTTTATGTTGATTTTTCGATAAAATATGTATGAATTTATAACTTTTTATTAGAAAAATAACAGTTATAAAGTTTTTTTTTGTTTGCTTAAAACTTTTTAAAGTTGTTCTATTATAATATTTGAGTTTCAATCAGTAACCCAAATTTGTGGTTGATATTGGAAGTTTTCTAGGCTTCCAAGTCAAATGATAGTATAGAAAGGTTGTCGAACCACAGAGAACTAGTGATCTATAGCACCAAGAATACACAAACTTTCATAATCTAAGCAAATAGAAAGATGATTGATGGTAACAAGCTAAGATCCTATAAATATAAACAAAGGTGATCTCAAATCCTATCAAGAAATAAGTGCAAGAACTAAACTTTTAATCAAATGCTAAGGTAGAATCCATAGGACTAGGAACTTGAATTTGAGTGACTAAGATCCGAGCTAGAGTGGCAAGTGTGGGAACCGAAATTCGCACTGTCGATTTTAGTTAAGTTTAAACGTAGGAAAACTAAGTTGACCTAGTTTTCCCCGAGGATCCCGGCTATCTGCTGGACCACGCACGACTAAGTTAATACGAGTTTAGTTTGGGAATAAATGCGTAAAAAAAAGAGCAAAAGAAAGAATCTTATTTCCGAATTCGCGGAGAGCGTTTGTACAACAGGTCGAGATCTCGGCCGCAAGAGCTGTCGATCATCACTAGTCTCAAAACCTAGATCTATCCTAGTTGAGTCGCAGCTTGCTAAAAAGTAAATAAAAGCCTAAGTTCTAAGTTGCTCTAGAGTGGTTTCTTTCTTCTCATTTCGGATCCCCCTTCCTCTGCTCCTAGCCTTGCTTATATACTCCCATATGACGGTCTATTCTTGATGGGCTGAATTTGCCGCGAGCTGGGCTTTTTCCATTTTCGTCGGCCTTCGTGTTTATCGTGAAAGTTGACATTTATCCTTTTGGAAATTTGACATTTATCCTTTCGGAAGTTTAACATTTATCTTGTTATGTGAAGATAATTGTAAACCGTCGTATCTATCTTTTAGAAAATCATAAATGGGCCGTCCGATCGGGTTTGGTCCCTTTCGGGCCGTCTTCCGGACTTCCGTTGTTTTCTACGATTTCTTTGAAAGAATGCTCCTACTTGGATGTCGAGTCTTTCGGAAGATCTTCGATCCATTGCTGAGGCGAATGGTGTTTTAAGATAACCATCACCGTTTTATACGAAGTCTTTCTGTCCGTTGACGTCTTACGGGTTCTCCGTAATCTTGGAGCAGGAAAAGGAGTTTTGTTTGCGGGATCTCGGAAAGTTGCAAAACACGGATTTCTGGCGACCTGGGGGCCTAGAACTTACGCACGAAGACTAGCCGCCCGACGACCCGAGCCAGCACGGGGCTAGCCGCCCGGCGACCACGGCCGGCACGGGCGCTAGCCGCCGGCGGCTATGGCCAGCACGGGGGCTAGCCGCCCGGCGGCCACGGCCAGCACGGGCGCTAGCCGCCGGCGGCCACGGCCAGCACGGGGGCTAGCCGCCCGGCGGCCACGGCCAGCACGGGCCTAGCTGCCGGCGGGCACGGCCAGCACGGGGGCTAGCCGCCCGGCGGCCACGGCCAGCACGGGCGCTAGCCGCCGGCGGCTACGGCCAGCACGGGGGCTAGCCGCCCGGCGGCCACGGCCGCGACCGGAGTCGGCTGCTCGGTTCCTTCGGCTTGTGCGTGTTTTTGCGTTCTTTTTAGTTTTCCGTAGGTTTTTCCTCGTGTAGAAAACGTTTCTAGCCGTTGATTTCGAGATGATTAATCTCGAACTTAATATTTTTCCAAGGTTTCGCGATTAACAATTAGTCTCTCGAGGTTGCTCTAACATCTTTCATGTTTTTCCGAGACTTTCGGACATCGATTTCGTCTTGACCGATTTTGACCCCAACAGTTAGCCCCCCAGCTAGCTAGGAGCCGTAGGGTTTGTAGGTCCTAGCTTGCGGTATGGTTCGTGAGGAAAGTATGGAGACGAAATTGTGTCGATGGTCGGGGTGAATAGTCAAATCCTTGCCTATAAAGACTTGTGAGTTCTTTACCATTCTTATTTCACCCAAGAATCTTAAGTTAATCTCTCTCTTGCAAATTCTCTCTCTACCTTTAAGAAAAGAATGACTTCAAGATCAAAATCCTCGAGGAGGCAGTCTCACTCGTCTTCGGATAGTTTCCATGCCGAGGAGAAAGTTCCGAAACCCGAGGTTCCAGAGATTGACAGGAGCGCGTATTGCGACGCCGTCTTCGGTTCTGATGCTCCCCTTCCCGTGATCCCGATTCCCCGGCGACCTCTGAGGGCACGTAAGGAAACTGACTCGCCGAGCGAAGTATCCCCTGAATATCTCGGAACTCTTCGAGAGTTTTATGAGGTTCCGAAGGGAGTCATGTTTCGCATTCCTCGTGGGAATGAGAGTTCGGAGCATCCTCCGAAGGGTTACTTTACTTGCTACGAGGCGTTCCTGACGCAATGCCGACTGTGGTTCCCAATCCCTGGGGTCATTGTTCAGGCTCTCGACCGTTTCAGAATCGTAATCAGCCAGCTGAACGTGCCGGCTTTGGAAAGCTGGCTTGGCGTTGTGATTTTGAGTTACGAGTTAGGGATGGACCTTAGCCCTGCTGACTTCGAAGGGTTGTGGAACTCCAAGACGACGAGCATCAATGGAGTATACTCCATGAAGGCGAGGACCGATTTTTCGGTAATCCATGGAGTCACCTCGCACGCCAAGGATTACGTTGACCGTTTCTTTTTCGTGAGGATAGATGGAGAGTCTGTCGAGGAAGGCTTTCTCCACCTATTCCCGACGGACTGGTTGTACCAATGAGGTAAGATTGTCGCATCCCCTTTCTTAGAATCCGAAAAGCGAGTACTGAACGTGCGTTTTTTTTTTTTTTTTTTTTTGTTCAGAGAACAGGTGTCTCGCGCATGTTCCTTCCGATCTTTCGACCAAGAGAGACATTTTTAGAACAATGCCTTGTTCCTGGAACTCCTTTACTCTTGACCGGATTCGAGGGGCGGTCGCGCTTCACCGATCGCGAGACGGTACGCGGCCCTGTGTCAATGATGGATCCTACGTTTTTGCCCCTTCAAGGCGGAGACGGAGATCTCGGAAGGATAAAGGGATTGCTTTCGAGGCCTCGTCGGGAAATGGTGAGTTGCCGAGATACGATCCTGACTTCACTACAGAGAATCAGGGTGTTCCTCCCCCGGGTGACTTCTTTGATGAACTTCCTCCGGTGTTTTCCCGCGACGAGTCTTTGGACAACGAGGAGAGGGACAAGGTGACTGCGGAGGGTGCTCGCTTGGTCAACGAGGTTTGTTTTCGAAACTTGAGTAAATCCCCTTTTCCTTTTATTTGAACTTGACTTCTTTGCATCGATCGATGGAAGTTTCCGTACTGCCCGGCTGGCCCGTTTCAAAGCGGAGGAAACGGAAAGGGAATTCGCCAAGTATCGGTTGGAGGTGGAGGAGCAAAAACGCCGGCAAGCCGAGGTCCAGGCTCGAGCCCTCGTTCGTGCGGAAAGGAGCGGGCGGAGAAGAGCTGCCGCCGAGCTGAACCGAAGGGCCGAAATTTTCTCTACCGAATTCGAAGCGTACAAAGAGGCTCAGGACTTTGTAGGCGATTTTCGCGAGTGTCGTGGTTCGGTCGGTACTCTACACAAGATACAGCGTGAGGGTTTCTCTCTTTCCGGCGAACTTGCCGCGATGGATGGCTCGATGAGAATATGCGCTAACGCCGAATCTTTTGTTCCTCCGATCGAAGGGAGAATTCGAGAGTTGTGGAATCCTATCCAAGTCTCGGAAGATACGGCGGATATAGGCGCGGGTTTGAATGCAGGCGACAGAGGTGAAGAGGTCGACCAGCCCGACTCCTCGTTTGGAATATCTCGAACCGATTGTTATGCATTCGATTATAATTTGTGATAGGCCAAGTGTGGCTGTTTGTATGTATGTGTTGCGATCCTTAGGAGGTCGCGTGACTTTGTGTTTCTCGGGATTGGCCGTTGGTGGCTTTTGAATCCCTGCTATGAATGCTTTTAGGAATTCTGCGTTTTGATTTATACTTTCTTCAAGTGTAGAGGGTTTGAATACGTGCAGTCACTTCGTATTCAATCTCTTTTTTTTGTCGCTTGTTCTGTAGGTTACTTTGTAGCGAACGTTAGGTTTGTAAGCGATAAGAGGCAAATTTTGGAATCTCGTATTCTGGATACTTATACCTATGAGATGTCTTAGATACCAGCAAGGCCGGGTTTAGGGCAAGACCTAGGTCTACTTTCGGACTGAAGCTGTGCGATGACAAATCGGCTTTCGTTTTGCCTGTTTGCGATTTCGACCTGACTCTTACCGTTTTAGAATCTGCGAAGTGCTTATCGGCTTATATGATTCGTTTGGATACGAGTCGAGCTACTTCCTTTACGAAGAGCTAACCAAAATTTGGATTTTTTTGTATAGCGCGCTATGGTATCCTTGTCGGATGCAAGAGGACTTCGTTAGAAGCCAGACTACGAATTTGATTGAGTGAAACGTTTCTATGTTTTTCCGTCGGGGCCAATCGACGGAAATGAACTTTAGAGTCGCGGACAGACTGTTTGATAAAGTTTTTTAGAGTCGCGGATGGACTGTTTGGAGGAGAATGGAGAATCAAGACTTTTCGGGAACTAACGACGTCACGCGTTTCTCAAAGATATGATTTTCGTTTTCCGTAATGTTTATGCGTTGAGTAAGCATTTGAATTAAAGACTTTATAATGTAGAGTACATGTGAAAGGTATTTTTGCGGGAGTACAAGGATGTTTGTCCCCATCTTCCCCCCCCCCCCCCTTTTTGGTGAGGGGGATAGCTGAACTCGTCGGGTTGCGACGAGCTGCCTACGTACCTCTTGCGAGGATCAAGCCATCTCGTAGTTCTGTTTCTATCGCGGTTGCTATTACTCCACGATTTCCGGCGCCTTGACTGTTTCAGCTAAGTCGGTGGTCGCGTTGGGAGTTAGGTCATCCGTTCTTTCGGCGATGGACTCGAGGATTTTCCCGCTATCCTGAGTTGTGGCCTGTTCGGACAAATCCGAGCTGTTCTTTGCTGAGTTCTCGGAGATACTCAGATGCTTCTTAGTTCGCTTCGGGTTCGCTACTGGGGCGTTCCGATTGCTGCGCAATTTATGTTCGGCCAGGAAGCAGAGTCGCGACTGTTTTTGGCTTCCCCAGATTACCGTTGTTCCAGTCGGTGTTGGAAACTTGACGCTGAGATGGTAAGTGGACGGGACTGCCTTCATGGCGTTTATCCAAAGAGTTTCCATTATGGCGTTATAGATAGCCGGGTTATCCACTACCGCGAATTCGACGATCTTCGTGACTTCTTTAGCCATGACCGGGAGTCTGATTTTTCCGAGGGTCATGGACGTGACGCCCGAGAATCCAGTCAACGGTCTTGGTTCTGGGATGACTTCTCCGAGAGGTATGTTCATCCTCTGCAGAGTGTCGCGGAACATGATGTTGACCGTGCTTCCTGTGTTGATGAGGATGCGGCCGACTTCGAGATCCTGAATCACCAAGTCGATGACCAGAGGATCGTAGTGGGGTTTATCGAGTCCGGCCGTATCCTGTTCCTCGAAGATGATTGCGTGATTGGGAACGTCGTCCTCTGGACACCATCCGGGGCTTGTTTCGGCCCTCCGTCCGTAGGCTTTAATCGACGAAACGGAATCCTGGTAAAAATGCGATCCTCCGATGATCATGTTGATCCTTTGGCGGTTGTTGTTGTTTCCTTCGCCGTCTTGTCTCCGTCCGCGTTTTTCGCCCGATTGAGTTCCAGGAGCGTTATTCTCGGGATTGGCTCCGTCGGTCTTCCGCGGACGGTCAGAATCTAGGAGCAGGTCTTTCACGCTCCTGACCGTTGCTAGTTCGCTGGCAAGCAGCTTCGTAATGAGTCTAGCGCCGAGGACTTTTCAGCTGGCGGTGGAGTGACCTCTTGTCTGATGGAACTCGCAGCTAGAATTGTCCTTGTACGTGTTCCGCATCCAAGTGTTTCCGGCGGTCCTTCCTTGTTCGGAATTGACGGCGTAGTTATGTTCGCCCTGGACGTCTTCCCCTTCGTGATGGACGTACTTGTCGTTACGAGAGGTTTTCTTCTTGCCGGACGCTTTCTGCGGTCCATGCTTTTGCGCTAGGACTTTCATCTCTTCTTCCATGATGATGAAATCCGTCGCCTAGTGGAGAGTGTCCTGGATGGTGCGTGGCCTCTCCAAAGAAATCCACTTTCGGAATTTTGATTTGTACCAGAGGTTTTTTCTCAGGGCGCCGATGGTGACTCTGTCGCTGAGGCCTGTTACCCTGGACATCACGAGTTTGATCCTCCTTATGTAGTCTCGGAGCGGTTCATCGTCCTTTTGAATTAGACTCCAAAGGTCTACGTCGGAAGTTTTCCTGTCCATGAACATGGAGAATTGCTTCAGAAAAGCTGAAGCAAGCTGGCGGAAACTTCCGATGGAGTTTCTTTTCAAGTGTGAGAACCACTCGAGCGCAGCACCTCTGAGGTTCTCGACGAATAGGAGACAGCAGCCGACGTCCTTTTCCCGCTCCGGAAGTTTAGACCTCGCCAACGCAATCTGGAAGAACTGCAGATGTGCCTTCGGATCTGTGGTTCCGTCGTAGGTGGGAAGCTTTATTTTCCCGGGATCTGAGACTCGTGCGTCCGTGATTCGAGAGGTGAACGGAGTCTTTCTCGATTCCTCGAGGAGCAGGTCGATCTCGGGGGCAGTGCTGGTTGTGTGGTGAATCTGCGATTTTACCGCTTTCACCTCGGCTGCAGTTTTTTGCGATGTACTCGCGCAAATCATGGATCTCGTTGGCGCCGTTCTCGCTCCTTTGTCTACGTTGGCTGCGATAGGCCCGAGTCTGGTCTTCAGCCAACCTCTCTTGCTCTGACCAGTAGAGGTCTTCTTCCTCTTCTGTCACGGGTTTTTCGAAGGCTGCCGCCAGTCGAGCTGACTGACTTCGGGTCCTTCTGTGGTGGATGTCGGCGTCTTCGTCGGACGGATCCTATTGATCGCTGATATCCAGATTGATTCTTTCGACGTCGTCTCCTTCGTTTTCCCTTGCGGGAGGTGGGAGGTTATCCGTCGTTTTCTTCTGCCCTGCCGGAGTGGTATCGTCAGGGATGAGTTCCGGGGATTTTCTCAGGGCATCTTTTTCTTGGTCTCCGGCAGTTCCGAAGTCGAGCCTCCTGACACGCCTCACCTTGGTGGATCCGCGCGGGAGTTTGCTTTTCACTGTTAAGGTATTGACCTGTTTAGCGAGTGAATCCATTAGTTTCTCTTGTTCTTCCGACCGTTTCTGGGCGGTGGCGAACAGTTCCTTCACCTGGTCCAGCATCGCGGTGTTTGCCTCGTTAGTGACCGTCGATACGTTTCCGGCAGGAGTCTTCTCAGCGTTGGCATCGGCGGCTAGTCCGTCGTGTGTTTGCTTGTCTTTTTCCGCGTTAGCAGATATGCTTAACTGGGCGTGCGTAGTTGCGAGAAAGATAAATCCGTGTATCACCCTCCTTCTAGCGCCAAACTGTGGGAACCGAAATTCGCACTGTCTATTTTAGTCAAGTTTAAACGTAGGAAAACTAAGTTGACCTAGTTTTCCCCGAGGATCA
Source organism: Raphanus sativus (assembly GCF_000801105.2). Taxonomy (NCBI): domain Eukaryota; kingdom Viridiplantae; phylum Streptophyta; class Magnoliopsida; order Brassicales; family Brassicaceae; genus Raphanus; species Raphanus sativus. Next base: position 18,648,665 of record NC_079515.1, read on the forward strand.
CGGCTATCGCTGGGCCACGCACGACTAAGTTAATACGAGTTTAGTTTGGGAATAAATGCGTAAAAAAGAGAGCAAAAGAAAGAATCTTATTTCCAAATTCGCGGAGAACGTTTGAACAACAGGTCGAGATCTCGGCCGCAAGAGCTGTCGATCGTCACTAGTCTCAAAACCTAGATCTACCCTAGTTGAGTCGCAGCTTGCTAAAAAGGAAATAAAAGCCTAAGTTCTAAGTTGCTCTAGAGTGGTTTCTTTCTTCTCATTTCGGATCCCTCTTCCTCTGCTCCTAGCCTTGCTTATATACTCCCATATGACGGTCTATTCTTAATGGGCTGAATCTGCCGCGAGCTGGGCTTTTTCCATTTTCGTCGGCCTTCGTGTTTATCGGGAAAGTTGACATTTATCCTTTCGGAAATTTGACATTTATCCTTTCGGAAGTTTAACATTTATCTTGTTATGTGAAGATAATTGTAAACCGTCGTATCTATCTTTTAGAAAATCGTAAATGGGCCGTCCGATCGGGTTTGGTCCCTTTCGGGCCGTCTTCCGGACTTCCGTTGTTTTCTACGATTTCTTTTAAAGAATGCTCCTACTTGGATGTCGAGTCTTTCGGAAGATCTTCGATCCATTGCTGAGGCGAATGGTGTTTTAAGATAACCATCACCGTTTTATACGAAGTCTTTCTGTCCGTTGACGTCTTACGGGTTCTCTGAAATCTTGGAGCAGGAAAAGGAGTTTTGTTTACGGGATCTCGGAAAGTTGCAAAACACGGATTTCTGGCGACCTGGGGGCCTAGAACTTACGCACGAAGACTAGCCGCCCGACGACCCGAGCCAGCACGGGGCTAGCCGCCCGGCGACCACGGCCGGCACGGGCGCTAGCCGCCGGCGGCTACGGCCAGCACGGGGGCTAGCCGCCCGGCGGCCACGGCCGCGACCGGAGTCGGCTGCTCAGTTCCTTCGGCTTGTGCGTATTTTGCGTTCTTTTTAGTTTTCCGTAGGTTTTTCCTCGTGTAGAAAACGTTTCTAGCCGTTGATTTCGAGATGATTAATCTCGAACTTAATATTTTTCCAAGGTTTCTCGATTAACAATTAGTCTCTCGAGGTTGCTCTAACATATTTCATGTTTTTCCGAGACTTTCGGACATCGATTTCGTCTTGACCGATTTTGACCCCAACAGCAAGCTAACAATCAAACACTTCCTGAAGTCTAGAACACTAAAATAAACAAGCTCTATGGTCAAGAAGAATATTCATTTGCTTTAATCAACTAGACACCAAAGGTCTTTGAGCCTAAAAGATCTAAGCAATCATTAGGGATGAGTCTATTAACTATCTAAACTCCCTTAATACAATGGTCTTTGTGTAAGGCAAGTTTAAAGCAAGCTCTACTTGGTTCAGATATTTCATCAAACACCTTGTGGGTAGAAAATGTCTAGAGCTCTAGATCAAAGATGCCAACTTTAATCTAGCATTAAGGATAGTAGACAAGCAAGGAAACAATAGATCTAACACTAAACACCCTAGCTCTTCACTTAATCACTCTAATCACCCTAGCCCATGAATTCAAAGTGTGTATACTCTCTAATCTCCATGAGAAACCTTTAAATCTATGTGAGATTCAAGGCTAATCATGTTTATGAGAAGGAGAAACAAGATTTAAGATGAAGAACTTCTTTAAAATGATTAAAAGGTTCAAGCTTTTACAAGATGAGGCAAAGTCTTGAGAGAAAATGAGATACATTAGAGTTTTCAGGTCTAAAACTATTTATAAGAGATGCCAAAATCGACCTGGTTCAGTTGAATTAAACCGGGTCAAACCGGACTAAACCGGTCAACATTTGGAAATTGCTTCTTGTCTTCCTCGCAGCGGCTTCTTCCTCCCGCTCCACCAAACCGCTGTGGAGCTCGGTTCATTCCCAGCGATGTCATCTTCCCGCTGCATCATGTCGATATCAGACAGGAGGTGGAGATGCAGAGCGAGCGGCCAAGCAACATTGCTACGTCAAGCCGCTGAGATTGCTCGAGCTCGGACTCTGTCTTCTTCGTCTCAGGCTTCTCCATAGCCACACACTACCTTGTCATCAATCGGAGCTTCTCCTCGGACTCAATACTCAATAAAACCACCGTCTCATCTCTCCTCCGAGCCGAGACCACCGGACCAAGTTCGTCATCTCCGGAATCAAGCTCACGCCCAAGTTCCTCGCCGTAAATTCTCTGCTCGTCGACACGGCATGACTACGAGCCACGGTTGATCTCATGCTCATCTCCTTAGCCGTGGCCGTGCTCAATTCTGTCTGTGTGGTACTCGCAAAGGCTCGCCGTCGTAACCGCCGGAATCGTCGGGATCGAAGTGAAGAAGAACGGCAATGGTGGATTCTCTCGTTTTTGCATCTCTGGTCCTCAGACGTTTGGGCTTTTCACGCTTCGACCCCAAAACTCTTGAAATTGCAGATTTAACCACTGATTTTCGCCCAAACTCTTAATTGTGCACTCCAGCCCCTGTTAAATACAATTATGTATGCAATGCAATATAAATACCTAAATGCAACCTATAATGAACATAATAATCTAAAATATGAATCTAAAAACCTATAAAAACATGAGATATCAGTGGTTGAACAGATATATCTGGCATTTGATATATAACCCATATTAATATGTGTTGACATAAATAATTTGTTAATATTATTAATTTCTTGAATTTATTTAATTTATATATAAAAATACCTATATGAGAATTAAAATTGTATAATTTATCTATTTACAGTCTTTCTCTATTATATTAAGTGATGGATATAATTTAGTTGATAAAAATGTATTTGATAATATTTTGTTGAATAATATATTTTGTTTAGAAAAATTGTTATCATTAAAAGATTTTATACACATTAATATATTGTTTGTTAAAATATTTGTTTACATATTCTGGTATTTCTGACATATTATAATATCAAATTTACGTACTGAACTTTCATTTTCAAAAAATTCAAATATAATAGGTTTTTCATTATTATTTTGATAAAAACAGATAGTTTTTAGTTTAGTATTTGTAAGAAAATTATAAACTGTAAAAGAATAATATTCTCAAAAATTATTATATAAAAAGTTATAGTGGGTATGTTCTTAGAATAATAAATATAGTAGCACATTTTTGAAATGAAAATTATAAAAGAGATTTTACATTTTGTATTCACATTATTATATAATGGTCGACGTTTTTAACTGAACATATATTTTTCAAAACTTGACTAAACTATTATCATCAATTTAACAAAAAAGGAAAAAAGAGAATAATGGAGAAAATAATTAAAAAATATCTAATAAGGAAAAAGCATAGCATTGTAAATAACTTAAAAAGCAAGGGTAGAATCCAAATTTTTAACAATAGGATCTTACTTTAATAAGATACTAGATTTTGATCCGCGCTTTTGAAGCGCGAAATATTTTACGATGAAAAATTTCACTAATAATTTAACAAATATTTTGGTAAATTTTAAAGAGTGTGTATTCAAAATATTTTTGCATTTAAATCAGTATTTTTAAATTCAACCCGATTGTGATTATACCGGTTAATCCGGAGATCTGACAATTCAATTTATGTTTTTAAAATATTCATATTAAAAAATCATTAAAATCCGAGACTAACCGATTGAACTGATGGATGACCGATATGTAATCTAATTGGATTTAAATTGTAATAGCTTCATAATTTGTAATCTTATAATCGAAATTTTAAAGTTCACTATTTTGCAATTTATGATATTGAACTTTAAAATTATGACGTTTCTACAAAATTTTAAAGAGAAAATGATAGATATAAAATAATTAAGATTAATTATTGTATTATTTGGAAACATTGATAGTAGTATAAAAATATATTGTTTGGAAACATTGATAGTAGTATAAAGAAATAAATATATTATTTGGAAACATTGATAGTAGTATAAAGAAATAAGTATATTGTTTGGAAACATGGATAGAAGTATAAAGAAAGGAACATAAAGTGATTTAATGTATGTTTAACTATAAATATAAAAGTGTATTTAATTTAAAAACTTACAAAATAAATGTTTGGTCCAACAGAATGTTTCTGTTTTAATAAGATAGATATGTAAAAATAGTTTTCATTTTGTTTGGTTTTCAATTTTTTCTTGGGAAAATTTCCAAAACGGAACAAAAATTCAGCATGGTTGTCCCTATAGTATAAAACCATCATTTAGTTGTTCCTTTAGTATAATTTCTTTCATAATCTCAAAACTAACCCTTGATTAATCTAATTAAACTAATAGAATTTAAAATAATAATAATTAAAAACGTTTAAAAATGGTAAATAAAAATAAAAACTTTTATTTTTTAGTAAAAATAAACTTTGTAAAACTTAATAAAAATAAAAATAATTTACAAATTTTTTTTAATAAAAATGTTAAATCAACCTAATAAAAAACAGTTTACAAAGTTTTATTTTTAATGAAAAGTTTAAAGTGTTTGTAAACTTTTTAATTTTATCAAATTTTTTAATAAATATAAAAAAAAAATTAAAATGTATTTTTATAAAGTATGTTTAAACTTTTATTAAAAAAATTTTGTAAATTTTTATTTTTATAAAGTTTACAAATTTTATAAAGTTTGTTTAAAGTTTTTATTAAATACTTTAAACTAAAAGAATTTTTTAAAAATTAATTAAAAACGTTTTAAAAAGGGAAAATAAAGTAAAAATTTAAATTTTTTAATAAAATAAACTTTGTAAAAATAAAAATAATTTACAAATTTTTCTAATAAAAACGTTAAATAAACTTATTAAAAACATTTTACAAAGTTTTATTTTTATAAAAAGTTTAAACGTTTTTAATAAAACTTTAATTAAATAAAAATTTTAAAATTTATAAAAATAAAAATAAAACTTTACAATTTTCTTTAATAAAAACTTTAAACTAACTTTATAAAAAAACATTTTACAAAGTTTTTTTTTTTATAAAAGTTTAAAACTTTTGTAACCTTTTTAATTTTCTCGAACTTTTTAATAGAAATAAAACTTTTGAAATTTTTTTAACAAAACTTTTAATAAAAATAAAATTTGAAAAGTTTATAAAAATAAAAATAAAACTTTACAAAAAAAATGCACCTAATTTCAAAATACCATATGTTGTATAGATATGTATCATAGAGAACAAGAGTTTGTGAAAACAAAATAAAAGAAAAACTATGAAAAATCATAGATTAATGAAGAAGACAAGGGAGAATCATTTTTTTAAAAAAAAATTGACAAGTAAAATCGAAAATAACACGTTTTAGGAAGTTAGAATATTTTTAAGAGATTTTTTGAATATTTTCTTAACTGAAATTTTCATTAATTTTCGCAAAAATCAGGTGCTTTTATTCGTAGAAGACGCCTTCTAAAAGTCTAGAAGATTGACAAAAATCCTGAACACGCTTTCTACTTTTAGTAGACGTAAGAGTACATTGTAGAAAACACATTCTCCAAAATTTAGAATACTTAATAAAAGTAGAATATGCATTCGGACGGAAAGTAGATAGCTTTACGATTGGTAGAATGCACATTCCACTTATTTGGAGATTTAGTAAACAGTAGAATGTGCGTTCTAAAAGAAGTAGATGAACATATTTATTTTAGAAATCGTTTTCTACTATACTATTTTCCGTAGAAGACACATTCTACCTTTAGTAGAACGTATTTTCAAATTTTTATTTATCAACTTTTTGAAAAAGAAAAAAAATATCAGCTTGTGTATATGGTTGTTTTATTAATTTTTTATATTTTTAATATCTTTTTGATTCACAAAAGTATTTATTTCATTAGTTTTCAAAAATACAAAGGACAAAAAGGAGAGAAAAATTGGACAAAAAATATTTTATACCAAAGGGACAACACCCTTGTTTTTTTTGTTTTTTGGTTCTCTTTTGGCAATTTTCCTTTTTTCTTTAAAACAGTATAAAAGCTTACGAAAAATAGGAAAAGTAAAGAAAGGAGAAGAGGAAACATTCACTTCACTTACATGGATTAATTTTGAGAAATTCTTGGGTTCACCCCTAGAGTGAACCTTTAGGTTTACCCAACCAATAGGATTTCGTTATTTCATATTCAGTATCTTTTAAAAAAGAAAACAAAATATTGTCAAATTATATTAATATTTTTAAACTAAAAATGATAATTAATAAAATTAATATTAGTTGCAAACAAAATACGTTTTAGAAAAATATATTTTTAATACTGTCAGTCAAATACTAAACCCTAAACCTTAAATCCTAAACCCTAAACCCCTGGGTAAACCCTAAACCCCTTGGTAAACCCTAAACCTTTGGTAAATCCAAAATGCTTGGATAAATTCAAAATCCTACGGTTTAGAATTTATCCAAGGGTTTATGATTTACCCAAGGGTTTATGGTTTAGTATTTAGGGTTTAGGGTAAAGTGTTTTGCTGAATATGTTAAAAATATTTTTAGAAAAAAAATCCAAAGATTTAAGATTTATCCAAGGGTTTAGCATGGATTTAAGGTTTATGATTTAGGGTTTAGAGTTTAGGGTTTAGTGTTTTGATGACGGTATTTTATATATAAAAAAAATTGCGACTACTATTATTTTCTATTTATTTTTATTTTAAAACATAATAAAACTTGAAAATATTTTGTTTCCTTTTTAAAAAGATACTGAATATGAAATAACAAAATCTTATTGGTTGGGTGAACCTAAAGGTTCACTCTAGGGGTGAACCCAAGTATTCCTCATTAATTTTTATTTCTCGGGTGCTTGGTATCTGGTTAATATGGGAGATTGAAGAGGAACACTCTCTTCTCTTGGCCTCATTAAGCCAACGACGCAAACTAATCATATGATCAACACTTTACGTTTCATGTCAAGAGATTGAAAAGCAAAGAGGTCATATTGATAGTATAGAAATCATGTGAGGTCATATTGATAGTATAGAAATCAACTCGGTCGTAATCAAGGTCTCATAAACACAAGAATAAGAACTCAATAACAAAAATAAGTCTCTTATTAATCTCTTAAGGAAAATCTCTCAAAACCTTAAACTTTTATACATAATCATAAAACTCATAAGTTATGCAACAACCATGTATATGAATTATATATCTCTTAATCTCTATGAACTTAACATATTTTTTTATTTCCTTTTCCTAATCCTTTTATTGAAGCATAACTCGGTAGGATTAAGTCTTTAACTTATATTTCAAATTTCTTTTTCTTTCAAGCTTAATCCAAAATTCTCCCCTTAATCTTAAAATCCATTTTCAAAAATCTTTAAAACTACCTCTCACCTCCTTGAGCTTCAATTCTCCTTTCATCGTGATGTTGCTTCTCCGTTTACTTCCAGATGTATGCTGATGTAATCTTGAAGCCATGTGCTTGTTCCATAGCATCAGTCCCTGCCATGTTTTCAGCTTGAAATGATGATAACATATCAGTCTCTTTTTGCTTGAACTCCACATAGTTAGAATTTCACTAACATAAAAGTACGTCCTGCCACGTTCTTTCCATCATCTGAGTCATTTCTATGACCTCTATCAATATCTCCAATAATTGGTATCTGAGCAGTTGCATATATCTTCATTGCAGTTCCACTAATGTTTGCGTCATAGTTGCTTGGTACAACTCCTACTACAAGAAAACACGCAAATCCCGACAAAGAATTTCGATGAACATGTCTGTTGGTACTAGAGCGTTGGGAAACAAAATTCCGATGGATTTCTGATGCACGTAATTTGTTCGAAATCTTACGACGAATTACCGGCGAGAATAATCCGTCGAGAGCAGTCCGTCGAAAATTCCTCAGAAATTTTGAAACATTTACAAAAAAATATTTTAATTTTTTTAAAATTATATGAAATAAATATAACAATAATAAAATATAGGGAAATATAAATAAATTATAAAAATGTATAAAATTATATAAAAATTAATCAAGATTTTTAAAATATATAAATAAAAAATCATAAATATTACTTACACATCCTAAGCTAACACATTTTTAAAAAGTATATAAATATTTTAAAACAGAAACTAGGTTTTGATCCGCGCTTAAAAAGCGCGGAGTTTTTGAGTTATAAATACAGTTTGATACGAATTAATATTTTGAGATTATTGTATCTTATTATGTTATAAAACTGTATTATATCAAAGAAATAATTTTGCTTAAAATTATATAATTTATGAATTAGTTTTATTGAGTTTTTGTATATACATTTTATATAATTTCTTTTTATGTTTTGGTATTTTACCAGACCTGAAAAACCAAACAGAAACTGACTCGAAAATACATGTGCAGTTCAGGTCCGAGTATATGGGAAAGTACTTATATAATATTTTTTTGGATCTGCGGGCCTCTGTTTTAGTTCGAGTCCTCACCGAGATCTGATTTGGTACGCAAAGTACCTGAAGCATTTTGTATATATTTGGTACGTTTGGTATTTCAGATATATTTTTGGTAGTACACATAAGTTTCAAGTTTGGGTTTTTGTTTATAGTTTGGGGTTTTGGATAAAATTTAAAATTTAAAATATATTTCA